>NC_041391.1:119031483-119108910 GCF_002162155.2 Triticum dicoccoides | reverse complement strand
GTCGGGGCGACATCACAGAAAGGGCTTTAAAAGAAATGCCACAGTCGGACGTCGGGGCGACATCACAGAAAGGGCTTTAAAAGAAATGCCACAGTCGGACGTCGGGGCGACATCACAGAAAGGGCTTTGATTCATAAGTAAATAATACTCATAATAAACATTTAATTCATGAGAATAAATGGGTTAGTCCATCCACAGGAATATTAATTTAACCGGAATTAGCACTCATGCGAATCACCGGAGTCTCTGTCATCAAAACTGTCATTGTTAGGACAAGATAACACGAATTTGGACATGCAATAGATGATTTGGAGGGGATATATGACTCTGCAGAGTTTGTACAAAATTATTCCCACAGCCAACGGAGTTCCGTAGTCACGAAGGACTAGTTCCGTTTACGGTATTTCGGAAGAAAACACAGCTAACCAGTACACACCCATCCTACCTCTCGATGCTAGGAATCACCCTAGACATCGTCCAAGAAAAACTTTTGAGACGGGGAGATCACAATCTCGAATAGCATGGGATCAAATTTATATACGCGCGCTCTAAGGGGTGCCCCCCTCTCGGTCCCAACCGGAAACACCCATGCCCCCTGACCGGATGAATGGCTTTAATCCAGGGCCATGGAACCATCATCACGGCCTCTCCTTTTGGTGTGTACCAGAAAAGCGGTTTGCAACTTACTAAACCATATTCCTTGCGGAAAACATGTGGTAGTACAGGGAAGAAATATGAGAGGAACTGGACCGACACGGTTTGATACTGAAGTCACATAGTCCGGCATGAGACTGGCATGCTACAACATTGCCATCTCACTCATCCTCATGCCAACACATGGCCATTCATACTCACATCCATCCACTTATGGATCATCGAACTCACTTACCTCATTATCGCATGAAATAACGTTCATCGATATGCTTATCAACATGCCATGAAACTAACTAAATGCAACACATGCCAAGACACTCATCATATCCAAAGTTCAAACATGCTTGCCTGGTTCAAAGTAGTCGGAGCCTAGCTCGGTGAAGTTCGCGGCTCCGTCACCTCCTTCAGTATCTACAGTATAAAGAAAATATACGCGCTATCGTAAATACCAACGAGTGCACAAAGAGTATACCAAATAATTTTCAAATAAATATGATAAAAAACTAAACAAAATTTTAAAGAGAACAGAAAAAGAATCAATCAAAAATACTTTTTTGCTTAAAAGTTATAAAGGTTTTAGCCCAGGGACTCATCTGTAATGAAACAGAAAGTTTCCAGGGGCTAGCTTATAAAAACAGAAAACGTTTCGGCAGAAACTACGCCATCCCAAAGGGGAAGCGTATTTGGCAGAAGACGTTTTCAGAAAACGCTTCATTTAGGAAGGACAGAGAGGCTGACAGCGGGCCCCACTTGTCAGGTTTGAAAATATGAACGGGGCGGCAGATCTCACCGGTGCCCGAGAGCCGCGGTGGTCGCCGGCGGCGATCCACGGCGAGGCAGGGGGATCTGAGGGTACCTCCGTGCTCAGGGCATCCTTCCGCGTCGATTGGTGGTGGTGTTGGTCACCGGCGAGTAGCACGTCGACGGCGAGCTTTGCTCCGACGGACGGCGGCTCGGGTGGTCGAGGGACTCGTCGGAGAGGGCTGCAGAGATCAAATTGAGGAGGGGGTTAGGCTCCTGGTAGCTAGAGGGAGTGACAGACGGGGTTTGGGCGCCGGAGGTGGCCTCACCGGAGCGAATCGAGGTGGCGGCCGAGGCGGATCGGGGCGGCCGGAGTTGGGGGAGGAGACCTCCTCGAGGTCCTCTGAGTGGCCTGGCGTGGTGTTGGTGAGGAGTGGGGATGAGGCGTGCACGAGGGTGAGCTCGGGGGCCCTTTTTATAGGCAGCCCGAGGCGGTTGCCGTGAACGGGGATCTCCGGCGAGTGATTACGGCGGTGCCGGGGATGTGCAGGGGGATTAGGGGCTAGGGATTCGTCGTTGAGGTCCACCGTTCCATTTAGGCGCTAAACGGGCTGGGACTTGGTGCTGAGGGTGAGCTCGACGGAATGGAGGTGGCGCGGCACGTCGGCGGCAGGGAGCACGTTCGGTGCTTGCCGGGCCACGGCGACGGTGCCACGGGCGTGCGCTGGCACGACGGGGACACGCGGATAGCCAAGGGGCTTTGGGCGGAGCCGGGTGGCGTGGCAAGAGGGCTCGGGCGCTTGCTGGCCGCCACGGGAGGTGCAGCCACCGCAGAAGCTCCCAACGCCGGCGAGGCTCGCTGCTACCGACGCCAGGAAGGCTCCATGCACACGTGTGAAGCTCCGGACAGGAGGGAGAGGCTGCGAGGAACGTGCCAAGTGCACTGTCTACGCATGAGAGGAACTGACGAACGCAAACGACACTGAAACTGAACTTCTCTGAATTTTGAACAGCAGCAGTGCATGCAAGGTGTTCGACAGAATGAAATTGGCATCTAGGGATTTTTCCTTGAGCTGAAACTTGGTGGAGTGGTTCTCATTGCTCAAGTAGGCTGCCTGAATTTTGGTGGAATTTTTGGGGAAGTGTAGATATGAATTTCATCAAATTTGGCAAATCTGGTCCAAACTTGTAGAGACTGAATTTTAAAAATTTTGAAAAGAGGAGGAGTGGATCAAGATGGTTCTGGGTTGTGGGTACAAAGGACTATCCAGGAGAGTTGGTTTGAGGTCAAAACTCAAATGCAATATGGTACTTGCTTTGAAAATCATTTAGGCTCAAAATAATTTTCAGAATTGATTTGAGAGGGAAAATAATTAGAATAAAATTCAAAACTTGTTTGGATTAGTTGGGACAGAGAACTTAGGTTGATCACAAGGTGTAGGGGAGGTTTTGGATGGGTTTTACCACATGGGCACAATGCAAAGTCAAGGGTGGTTCCAAGATATGAAAATCCCCAAATTTTCATAGAGCTTCATTTTAAAATAAAACAAATTAAAACTCCCAAAATAAATTTGAGAGAGAACCTACAGAGAAGAAGTTCCAAAAGATCAAACACCAAAGTTTGAAAAGAAATAAAATCCTTGCCAAAGCAAAGAAAGTTTTTAAGTGGAAGGTTTTTCTGAAAAAGAAAAATTTTAAAAGGCCTCTCCTCAAAAACCACAAAGTTTTTTGATAAAAAAAACCAAATAAAAATTTTGGAGTGTCACAACACCTACCCCCTTAGGAAAAATCTCGTCCCCGAGATTTCAGCTGATCCTTAAATAAGTGTGGATGCTCTGTCCGAAGAAAATCCTCGCTTTCCCAAGTTGCTTCACTGTTGGTGTGATTGCTCCACTGGACTTTGAAAAACTTGATGGTCTTCTGTCGGGTCCTCCTTTCAGATTCCTCTAATATTCTTACGGGACGTTCTCGATAAGTGAGGTCTGGCTGCACATCAATTATTTCATGGGATACTTGTTTCTCTGGGTTGCATACGTACTTCCTCAATTGCGAGACATGGAACACGTCGTGGACATCGGATAATTCCTTGGGTAAGTCTAGCTGGTAGGCTACAGTGCCTCTTCGTGCCACTATGCAAAATGGTCCAATGAATCTCAGTGCTAACTTCCCTTTTTATCTTGAATCGTTGCAATCCTCTCATAGGGGATACTCTCAGGTATACGAACTCACCGGGTTCGAAGCTGACCGTACGATGTTTCTGATCATAATAACTCTTTTGTCGACTTTGGGCAGTTTTAAGTCGGTCTCTGATTAGCTTGACCTTTTCCTCGGCTTCTCTGAGCATGTCTGGCCCGAATATGCGGCTGTCTCCGGCTCTGACCAATTTAGCGGGGTACGACATCTTCGCCCGTATAAAGCCTCAAATGGTGCCATTTGTAGGCTGGCCTGGTAGCTATTGTTGTATGCGAACTCGGCGTATGGTAGGCTTTCTTCCCAACTGGTTCCGTAGGTGAGGACACATGCTCTCAGCATGTCTTCTAAAATCTGGTTTACGCGTTCTGTTTGTCCATCAGTCTGTGGATGGTATGCGGTACTGAAGGCTAGTTGGGTTCCCAGAGCCTGTTGTAAATGCTCCCAAAATCTTGAGACGAACTGAGTGCCTCTGTCAGATATTATAGTCTTCGGGACACCGTGCAGACAAACTATGCGGGAAAGATAAATCCTGGCAAGCCTCTGAGTGGTGTAGGTTGTCTTCACTGGAATAAAGTGTGCCACTTTGGTCAAGCTGTCAGTGATGATCCATATGGCATCATTCCCGTGTCGTGACCGAGGTAGTCCGACAATAAAATCCATCCCTATTTCATCCCATTTCCACTCAGGTATTTTGTTAGGTTGCAGTAGTCTGGCTGGTCTCTGATGTTTAGCTTTTATGCGTTGACATGAGTCGCAACATGCAATGAAGGCGGCTATGTCCCTCTTCATACCGTGCCACCAAAATCTTTCCTGAATATCCTTATACATTTTGGTTCCTCCAGGGTGGATCGAATATGGAGTGGTGTGTGCTTCAGCTAAAATTTGCTGTTTAAGGTCTTCTATGTTTGGCACGCATAGCCTTTCTCCGTACCATAATATTCCTTCATTATCTATGACGAATTCCGAGGCCTTGCCCATATTCAACTTCCTTTTAATTCCTTCAATGCTGGGGTGACCGGGCTGAGCTTCTTTAATTTTCTCCACAAGGTTGGGTTGTATTTCCAAGTTTGATATGGTGCCTTCTGCTACCATGATCAAGTTGAGCTTGGCAAATTCTTGATGGAATTCGGGCCTCAAGCTGTGTAGATAGTTTCCGTCGGAGCTGGGGTTCCGACTCAGGGCATCGGCCACTACATTTGCGATCCCTGGATGGTAATGGATCCCAACATCATAATCCTTTACCAATTCCAACCAGCGTCGTTGCCGTAAATTTAGTTCTGGCTGCGTGAAAATATATTTGAGACTTTTGTGATCCGTATATATTTCACATCGATTCCCAAGTAAGAAATGCCTCCATTCCTTTAGTGCATGAATAACTGCTGCCATTTCTAAGTCATGAGTGGGATAATTTTCCTCATGCTTGCGAAGTTGCCTTGAAGCGTAGGCGACAACCTTGCCTTCTTGCATCAACACGCATCCGAGACCCTTTCTGGACGCGTCACAATATACTTCAAAATTCTTGTGTATGTCGGGTACAATTAATACCGGTGTTGTTGTTAACTTCCGCTTTAGCTCTTGGAAACTTTTCTCGCAGGCTTCTGTCCACTCAAACTTCTTATCTTTCTTGAGCAACTGTGTCAAAGACTTGGCTATGGTGGAAAATCCTTCAATAAATCTGCGGTAATATCCTGCCATTCCCAAGAAACTCCGTATGTCCGTTACGCTGGCTGGTGATTTCCAGCCAAGTACGGCCTTGACTTTCTCTGGGTCCACTGCAATACCGTCTTGAGTCAGCACGTGGCCTAGAAAACCTACTTGTCTTAGACAAAATTCGCACTTGCTGAACTTGGCATACAATTTGTGTTTTCTTAGCTCTCCTAGCACAATCCTGAGATGTTCTGCATGCTCTTCTGGTGTTTTGGAGTATACCAGAATATCGTCGATGAATACCACGACGAATTTGTCCATAAACTTCATAAATACTTTGTTCATGAGGTGAACAAAATATGCTGGGGCGTTAGTTAATCCAAAAGGCATCACTGTGAACTCGTACAGTCCATATCTGGAGGTGAAGGCTGTCTTGGGGATATCTTCCGTTCGTACCTTCAATTGATGGTATCCTGACCTTAAGTCAATTTTTGAGAATACTTTGGCCTGAGCAAGTTGATCAAACAAATCGTTTATCCTTGGCATCGGGTATTTGTTTTTGACTGTAACCATGTTAAGTGCTCGATAGTCAATACACAATCTCAGCGTTCCATCCTTCTTTTTGGCAAATAAAATTGGTGATCCCCAAGGTGAGGAGCTGGCTCGAATGTATCCTTTTTCCAGTAATTCCTTTATTTGCTTCTTCAACTCGACCAACTCGGATGGTGCCATTCTGTATGGTTTCTTGTATATGGGGGCGGTTCCTGGTGCTAGCTCAATGCGGAATTCTATTTCTCGGTCTGGTGGCATGCCTGGCAGCTCTTCAGGGAATACATCTGGAAATTCACACACTACTGGAACCTTGTTTAGCTCAGAAACGTCCACCTTATTTAATCTCGGTTGCCGGGGTCTTTTTCCTTCCTTGGCTGATACTCTTATTGTCTTCCGTTGGTGGTGTGTGAGAATCACGGTCCTGTTGAAACAGTCGATAAAACCTTTATTGGTGGTTAGCCAATCCATCCCTAGGATGACATCCAGTCCTTTATTTTCCAATACAATAAGATTTGCGTGAAACTCCAATCCTTCGAACTCAATGACCACATTCTGACAGTGATTCTGAGAAACTTGCTGAATCCCAGGGGACTTGATGATTATGGATTTCTCCAAAGGAAGCATCAAATTAATTTTTTGCAAAGCAAAACTTTTCGAAATGAAAGAGTGAGAAGCTCCAGAATCAAACAAAACCATTGCAGGTATTGTGTTGACAGGAAACGTACCGAGTACGATATCCGGAGCATTTTGTGCCTCCTCTTTGGTTACGTGGTTCAGATGACCCTTCCTGTGGTTATTGTTGGGATTGAAATTGTTTCGCTTGGGCGCTGAATTATTGCCGCCGTTGTTCGGCTTTGGGCTTGAACTCCTTGGCTTGGGGCACTATTTGGCATAGTGCCCTTCTTCTCCACAAGCGTAACAAGTAACGCCAGGGCGATAGGTGAATTCCTTGTCCCTTGCATGAAAATTCTTGATTGGGCGTAAGACATTGGATGTGAATTTGTGTGTCCCACCCTTTTGTAAATCTGTCTTGCTTCGGTGATTGCGAGCGTGATTAGTCTGGTCCCTTTTTCGCTTGCGGATATCTTCCAGACTGCGTCTCTCATTTTCCAGAGTAATGGCTTTGTCCACCAGTGTTTTAAAATCAGGAAAAGTGTGCACGACCAGTTGGCATTTAAGCGCGGGCGCCAGACCGTCAAGGAATTTCTCCATCTTCTTGATTTCAGTCATACGCTCCTCATTGGCGTAGCGGGATAATAGGGTAAATTGACTGTTGTAATCTGACACTGTCATGTTCCTTTGTTTGAGGTCATCGAATTCTCTCTTCTTGATTTTCATAATACTCTTAGGAATATGTGCACCACGGAAACCTTCCTTGAAATCATCCCAGGTTATGTCATTTTCGTTGGGATGCATGTGCAGAAAATTCTCCCACCACGATGCGGCTGCTCCTGTGAGATAGTGTGGAGCATATAGTACTTTCTCGAGATCTGAACATTTTGCAATAATTAATTTCCTCTCCATATCTCGAAGCCAGTCCTCGGCTTCAAGAGGCTTGTCAGTGTGAGAAAATGTTTGAGGACGTGTCTTCTGTAGTTCAGATAACTTGGAATGCTGCTGATACTGTCCATGATGATTCCCCATGTTGATGACTTGGTTCATCATCTCACGATGTTGTTGCTGACTCTGCTCATAAAGGCGGCACATTTGTGAAAGTGCTGATTCACTGCCCTGTTGGCTTGACTGTCCCTGAGTGAACTCGTTGTTGGGTTGTGTATCATAATTTTCCTCTGGTGGAGTTGGCATGGAACGTGTCCAAGGACGAGAAATTTTTCACTCTGGGGATATATTTTTGTAAAACTCATAAGAAAAGCGGAAAGAGTCGCAAAACAAAACCATAAATGCATAAAGCTGGCAAATTGAATTAAATAACTCAGCTTACTTAAGAAAACAAATCGACTTGCGCACGGAGAAGGACTGCTCGTTACATATCTTACACGCGGGCGGTAATTATACAATACATCACTCAGGATATGCGTACATAATCCTGACATGTTATTTAGGCTAGTACACTACTCCAGATCCTACATGATGCGCAAACAGGCTACTTCTCACAACCTATGTACATATCTTACAAAGCGGTACAATACACGGCAGCTAAGCGTACTCAGGTAGAGATGTTGACGACCTCCTTTGCCCTGCCGAGGGCGAGGTGTAGCGAGGTTGGGGACTCGACTTCCTCCTCGCTAATGGGCTCCATACGTGTAGTGTTGCGCAGAGTGGACGGAGCGGTTGCCAGGGGCGGAGCAACACGTACAGGAGCAGGCGCGAAGGGTGGTGCAGTGCGCGCTGAAGTGGGTGCAATGACTTGGTTGAATTCTTCGGTAGAAGCCAGGCGACGAGTAGGCGTATAAGATGCTGAGGACGAGACCAAAGTCAGTGGCGGAGCGATGGGTAGGAGCACCCTCCTGTTGGCAGCACAGCCATGGACTGAGTCCATGCGGGTAGCTACGAAGTCGTCCACCAGGTTGTCGAAGGCTGCCTCCAGGGCCCGGAGATACTCAATGAGCATCTCAAAAGCCTCGTCTCGTTCTCCTCTGGGGCAGGAGTATGCATAGTGACAGGTGTAAGGCACATGGCACGGAAGATAACGGTAACGATGAGTCTTCATCACGGGAAGGACATCCCTGAGACGAGCTATCGCCTCGCGGGCTGCCATCTACATAGCATGCCTCTCCGTAGGCATGGCTCTTCCCACGAACCGGTAGCGGCGTAACTCACCACGCCCTCCCTTGAACTGCACCGCGGCCTGGTGCATGGTCAGACTGTCGTTGACTCGGTGCTGGCAGAGTGTGAAGACTGGGCGCACGGATGGCCCCATCGCGACCTGAATGATGAAAGAAAGAAGCTTGACGAACCCATCGGGCACGTTGGCGAAGGTCTGAGACTCGCAGCTGTTGTCGGCCATCTACAAAAGTAGGCAAAAATTCTGCAGGGTCAGATCATAAATTTATGCTGACTGACAGAAAATGACTACAATTGCAAAAATATAAATTAGCTCTATCAAGCTAATAACTAATTAGCGATCGCACCTAGTGGCTTCCTACAGTCAGCCTGGCTCTGATACCAAGCTTGTCATGACCGGTTTTCCAATAAAAATATTTATTGAGAAACCAGTCTTTTGAGTCCAGTATGAGAGAAATTCTCCTCACTGGTAGACAATTTCTTTATACAATAAGCCAGTAGCATAAAATAAATTACAGGGTCGAACTGCAGTTGCTCAACCAAATTATTACAAGCACGCCAATAATTATACATAATGGCGGACATGACGCAGTGGTGTGGAGACATACTACTGACTCGAGGATAGGGCGGTGGTGGAAAAACACAGCGGGGAGAGAAATACAAGACTCTAAGTCTATCATCTCATCGAGCGTCGAGGTGAGGCTCGACGAATTTATTTGGTAGCGGAAGCGGATATAAAACAGTGACCAAATCCAGGGTCGCACGAGACTGACTGGGACTCCTCTAAGTGTCGGACTCGCTATCAAACTCTTCATCCATGAGATCGCCTTCGTCAGCATCTGGCCAAATCAACAAGCCAGGGAGTACTTTGAAAGTACTCGCAAGACAGTTCGGACGTAAGATATAACAAATGCATGCATGGATGCGTCATGAATAAATTCACCAATGTACATTCAAAATTTGCAAAACAAGGTAAGTAAAAGGGAAACGGCGGTAGTCCGCCTGAAACCCCAACAAAGCATGAATAATTACCGATCGGGTGTCTGAAGCGACGCCTCGAAAGGTGAACAAATAAATATAGGGAAAAGATGCCACAGTCGGGCGTCGTAGCGACACCACATAAAGGGCTTTAAAAGGAATGCCACAGTCGGACGTCAGGGCGACATCACAGAGAAGGGCTTTAAAAGAAATGCCACAGTCGGACGTCGGGGCGACATCACAGAAAAGGGCTTTAAAAGAAATGCCACAGTCGGACGTCGGGGCGAAATCACAGAAAGGGCTTTAAAAGAAATGCCACAGTCAGACGTTGGGGCGACATCACAGAATGGGCTTTAAAAGAAATGCCACAGTCGGACGTCGGGGCGACATCACAGAAAGGGCTTTAAAAGAAATGCCACAGTCGGACGTCGGGGCGACATCACATAAAGGGCTTTGATTCATAAGTAAATAATACTCATAATAAACATTTAATTCATGAGAATAAATGGGTTAGTCCATCCACAGGAATATTCATTTAACCAGAATTAGCACTCATGCGAATCATCGGAGTCTCTGTCATCAAAACTGTCATTGTTAGGACAAGATAACACGAATTTGGACATGGAATAGATGATTTGGAGGGGATATATGACTCTGCAGAGTTTGTACAAAATTATTCCCACAGCCAACGGATTTCCGTAGTCACGAAGGACTAGTTCCGTTTACGGTATTTCGGAAGAAAACACAGCTAACCAGTACACACCCATCCTACCTCTCGATGCTAGGAATCACCCTAGACATCGTCCAAGAAAAACTTTTGAGACGGGGAGATCACAATCTCGAATAGCATGGGATCAAATTTATATACCCGCGCTCTAAGGGGTGCCCCCCTCTCAGTCCCAACCGGAAACACCCATGCCCCCTGACCGGATGACTGGCTTTAATCCAGGGCCATGGAACCATCATCACGGCCTCTCCTTTTGGTGTGTACCAGAAAAGCGGTTTGCAACTTACTAAACCATATTCCTTGTGGAAAACATGTGGTAGTACAGGGAAGAAATATGAGAGGAACTGGACCGACACGGCTTGACACTGAAGTCACATAGTCCGGCATGAGACTGGCATGCTACAACATTGCCATCTCACTCATCCTCATGCCAACACATGGCCATTCATACTCACATCCATCCACTTATGGATCATCGAACTCACTTACCTCATTATCGCATGAAATAACGTTCATCGATATGCTTATCAACATGCCATGAAACTAACTAAATGCAACACATGCCAAGACACTCATCATATCAAAAGTTCAAACATGCTTGCCTGGTTCAGAGTAGTCGGAGCCTAGCTCGGTGAAGTTCGCAGCTCCGTCACCTCCTTCGGTATCTACGGTATAAAGAAAATATACGCGCTATCGTAAATACCAAGGAGTGCACAGAGAGTATACCAAATATTTTTCAATTAAATATGATAAAAAACTAGACAAAATTTTAAAGAGAACAGAAAAAGAATCAATCAAAAATACTTTTCTGCTTAAAAGTTATAAAGGTTTTAGCCCAGGGACTCATCTGTAATGAAACAGAAAGTTTCCAGGGGCTAGCATATAAAAACAGAAAACGTTTCGGCAGAAACTACGCCATCCCAAAGGGGAAGCGTATTTGGCAGAAGACGTTTTCAGAAAACGCTTCGTTTAGGAAGGACAGAGAGGCTGACAGCGGGCCCCGCTTGTCAGGTTTGAAAATATGAACGGGGCGGCAGATCTCGCCGGTGCCCGAGAGCCGCGGTGGTCGCCGGTGGCGATCCACGGCGAGGCAGGGGGATCGGAGGGTACCTCCGTGCTCAGGGCATCCTTCTGCGTCGATTGGTGGTGGTGTTGGTCGCCGGCGAGTACCACGTCGACGGCGAGCTTTGCTCCGGCGGACGGCCGCTCGGGTGGTCGAGGGACTCGTCGGAGAGGGCTGTAGAGATCAAATTGAGGAGGGGGTTAGGCTCCTGGTAGCTAGAGGGAGTGACGGACGGGGTTTGGGCGCCGGAGGTGGCCTCACCGGAGCGAATCGAGGTGGCGGCCGAGGCGGATCGGGGCGGCCGGAGTTGGGGGAGGAGACCTCCTCAAGGTCCTCCGAGTGGCCTGGCGTGGTGTTGGTGAGGAGTGGGGATGAGGCGTGCACGAGGGTGAGCTCGGGGGCCCTTTTTATAGGCAGCCCGAGGCGGTTGCCGTGAACGGGGATCTCCGGCGAGTGATTACGGCGGTGCCGGGGATGTGCAGGGGGATTAGGGGCTAGGGCTTCGTCGTTGAGGTCCACCGGTCCCATTTAGGCGCTAAACCGGCTGGGACTTGGTGCTGAGGGTGAGCTCGACGGAACGGAGGTGGCGCGTCACGTCGGCGGCAGGGAGCACGTTCCGTGCTTGCCAGGCCACGGCGACGGTGCCACGGGTGTGCGCTGGCACGGCAGGAACACGTGGAGAGCCAAGGGGCTTTGGGCGGCGCCGGGTGGCGTGGCGAGAGGGCTCGGGCCCTTGCTGGCCGCCACGGGAGGTGCAGCCAGCGCAGAAGCTCCCAACGCCGGCGAGGCTCGCTGCTAGCGACGCCAGGAAGGCTCCACGCACGCGTGTGAAGCTCCGGACAGGAGGGAGAGGCTGCGAGGAACGTGCCAAGTGCACTGTCTACGCGTGAGAGGAACTGACGAACGCAAACGACACTGAAACTAAACTTCTCTGAATTTTGAACAGCAGCAGTGCATGCAAGGTGTTCGACAGAATGAAATTGGCATCTAGGGATTTTTCCTTGAGCTGAAACTTGGTGGAGTGGCTTCTCATTGCTCAAGTAGGCTGCCTGAATTTTGGTGGAATTTTTGGGGAAGTGTAGATATGAATTTCATCAAATTTGGCAAATCTGGTCCAAACTTGCAGAGACTGAATTTTGAAAATTTTGAAAATAGGAGGAGTGGATCAAGATGGTTCTGGGTTGTGGGTACAAAGGACTATCCAGGAGAGTTGGTTTGAGGTCAAAACTCAAATGCAATATGGTACTTGCTTTGAAAATCATTTAGGCTCAAAATAATTTTCAGAATTGATTTGAGAGGGAAAATAATTAGAATAAAATCCAAAACTTGTTTGGATTAGTTGGGACAGAGAACTTAGGTTGATCACAAGGTGTAGGGGAGGTTTTGGAGGGGTTTTACCACATGGGCACAATGCAAAGTCAAGGGTGGTTCCAAGATATGAAAATCCCCAAATTTTCATAGAGCTTCATTTTAAAATAAAACAAATTAGAACTCCCAAAATAAATTTGAGAGAGAACCTACAGAGAAGAAGTTCCAAAAGATCAAACACCAAAGTTTGAAAAGAAATAAAATCCTTGCCAAAGCAAAGAAAGTTTTTAAGTGGAAGGTTTTTCTGAAAAAGAAAAATTTAAAAAGGCCTCTCCTCAAAAACCACAAAGTTTTTTTGATAAAAAAAACAAAATAAAAATTTTGGAGTGTCACAGGCGCCCCCTTTAGGCCCCCCCCCCCCCCAACCCTAGGCGCATGGGACCAAGGGGGGCGCCCAGCCCTCCTGGGGCTGGTTCCCTGCCCCACGCGGCCCATGTGGCCCACCAAGAGGGGTGGCCCCTCCCGGTGGACCCCCGGAACCCCTCCAGTGGCCCCGGTACATTACCGATACGCCCCCAAATCTTTCTGGTGTCCGCATGACAACTTCCCATATATAAATCTTCACCTCCGGACCCTTCCGGAACTCCTCGTGACGTCCGGGATCTCATCCGGGACTCTGAACAACATTCGGTAATCACATACAAGTCTTCCTAATAACCCTAGCATCATCGAACCTTAAGTGTGTAGACCCTATGGGTACGGGAACCATGTAGACATGACCGAGATGTTCTCCGGTCAATAACCAACAGCGGGATCTGGACCCCAATGTTGGTTCCCACATGTTCCACGATGATCTCATCAGATGAACCACGATGTCAAGGATTCAATCAATCACGTATACAATTCCCTTTGTCTAGCGGTATTGTACTTGCCCGAGATTCGATCGTCGGTATGCCGATACCTTGTTCAATCTCGTTGCCGGCAAGTCTCTTTACTCGTTCCGTAACACATCATCCCGTGATCAACCCCTTGGTCACATTGTGCACATTATGATGATGTCCTACTGAGTGGGCCCAGAGATACCTCTCCGTCAACCGGAGTGACAAATCCCAGTCTCGATTCGTGCCAACCCAATAGACACTTTCGGAGATACCCGTAGTGCACCTTTATAGCCACCCAGTTATTTTATGACATTTGGTACACCCAAAGCATTCCTACGGTATCCGGGAGTTGCACAATCTCATGGTCTAAGGAAATGATACTTGACATTATAAAAGCTTTAGCATACGAACTACACGATCTTTGTGCTAGGCTTAGGATTGGGTCTTGTCCATCACATCATTCTCCTAATGACGTGATCCCGTTATCAACGACATCCAATGTCCATGGTCAGGAAACCGTAACCATCTATTGATCAACGAGCTAGTCAACTAGAGCCTTACTAGGGACATGGTGTTGTCTATGTACCCACACATGTATCTAAGTGTCCTATCAATAGAATTATAGCATGGATAATAAACGATTATCATGAACAAGAAAATATAATAATAACTAATTTATTATTGCCTCTAGGGCATATTTCCAACAGTCTCCCACTTGCACTAGAGTCAATAATCTAGTTCACATCGCCATGTGATTAACACTCACAGGTCACATCGCCATGTGACCAACATCCAAAGAGTTTACTAGTGTCACTAAACTAGTTCACATCATCATGTGATTAAGACTCAATGAGTTCTGGGTTTTGATCATGTTTTTCTCGTGAGAGAAGTTTTAGTCATCGGTCTGCAACATTCAGATCCGTATGTACTTTGCAAATCTCTAGGTCATATTGTAAATGCTGCTTCCGCGCTCCACTTGGAGCTATTCCAAATGGTTGCTCCACTATACGTATCCGGTTTGCTACTCAGAGTCATTCGGATAGGTGTCAAAGCTTGCATCAACGTAACCCTTTACGCCGAACTCTTTATCACCTCCATAATTGAGAAACATGTCCTTATTTACTCCAAGGACAATTTTGACCGCTGTCCAATTATCCATTCCTGGATCACTCTTGTACCCCCTTGCCAGACTCATGGCAAGGCACACTTCTGGTGCGTTACACAGCATAGCATACTACAGAGCCTATGTCTGAAGCTTAGGGACGACCTTCGTCCTTTCTCTCTCTTCTGCCGTGGTCATGTCTTGAGTCTTACTCAATACTCACACCATATAACACGGCCAAGAACTCCTTCTTTGCCGATCTATTTTGAAATTAAAAATCTTGCCATGGTATGTATTCATTTGAAAGTACTATTAAGCGTTTTGATCTATCCTTATAGATCTTGATGCTCAATGTTCAAGTAGCTTAATCAAGGTTTTCCATTGAAAAACACTTTTCAAATAACCCTATATGCTTTCCAGAAATTCTACATCATTTCCGATCAACAATATGTCAACAACGTATACTCATCAGAAATGCTACAGTGCTCCCACTCACTTCTTTGGGAATACAAGTTTCTCATAAACTTTGTATGAACCCAAAATTCTTTGATCATCTCATCAAAGCGTACATTCCAACTCCGAGATGCTTACTCTAGTCCTTAGAAGGATTGTTGGAGCTTTGCACACTTGTTAGCATCTTTCAGGATTGACAAAACTTTCTGGTTGTATCACATACAACCTTTCCTCTAGTAGTACGCCGAGGAAACAATGTTTTGACATCCTATCCGCAAGATTTCATAAATAATGCAGTAACTGCTAATCCAATTCCAATAGACTCTTAGCATCGCTACGAGTGAGAAAGCCTCACCGCAGTCAACTCCTTGAACTTGTTGGAAAAATTAACGACAAGTCGAGCTTTCTTAATGGTGACATTTTACCATCATTGTCTGTCTTCTTCTAAAATCCATTTGTACCCAACGGCCTTACGACCATCAAGTTGTTCTTCCAAAGTCTATACTTTGTTTTCATACATGGATCCTCTCTCGGATTTTATGGCCTCGAGCCATTTGTCAAAATCCGGGCCCACCATCGCTTCTCCATAGCTCATAGGTTCATTGTTGTTTAGAAACATGACCTCCAAGACAGGATTGCGTACCACTCTGAAGCAGTACGCGTCCTTGTCGACCTACGAGGTTTGGTAGTGACTTGATCCAAAGTTTCATGATCACTATCATAAGCTTCTACTTCAATTGGTGTAGGTGCCACAGGAACAAATTCTTGTGCCCTGCTACTCACTGGTTGAAGTGATGGTTCATTAACCTCATCAAGTCTCCACCATCCTCCCACTCAATTCTTTCGAGAGAAACTTTTCCTCGAGAAAGGACCCGTTTCTAGAAACAATCCTTTTGCTTCCGGATCTGAAATAGGAGGTATACCCAACTGTTTTTGGGTGTCCTATGAAGATGCATTTTATCCGCTTTGGGTTCGAGCTTATCAACCTGAAACTTTTCCACATAAACGTCGCAGCCCCAAACTTTCAAGAAATGACAACTTAGGTTTCTCTAAACCATTGTTCACACGGTGTCATCTCAACGGAATTACGTGGTGCCCTATTTAAAGTGAATGCGGTTGTCTCTAATGCCTAACCCATGAACGATAGTGGTAATTCGATAAGAGACATCATGGTACGCACCATATCCAATAGGGTGCAACTATGATGTTCGGACACACCATCACACTATGGTGTTCCAGGCGGTATTAATTGTGAAACAATTTCCATAATGTCTTAATTGTGTACCAAACTCGCAACTTAGATATTCATCTCTATGATCATATCACAAACATTTTATCCTCTTGTTACGAAGATCTTCAACTTCACTCTGAAATTACTTGAACCTTTCAATAATTCAGACTTGTGTTTCATCAAGTAACTATACTCAACATCTACTCAAATCATCTGTGAAGTAAGAACATAACGATATTCACTGCATGCCTCAGCACTCATTGGACTGCACACATCAAAATGTGTTATTTCCAACAAGTTGCTATCTTGTTCCATCTTACTGAAAACGAGGCTTTTCAGTCATCTCGCCCATGTGGTATGATTTGCATATCTCAAGTGATTCAAAATCAAGTGAGTATACACCAATATACATGGTTCGCATGTCTCAAACTTTTCAAAAACGAGTGAGTCCAAAGATCCATCAGCATGGAGCTTCTTCATGCGTTTTATAGCAATATGACTCACATGGCAGTGCCACAAGTAAGTGGTACTATCATTACTATCTTATATCTTTTGGCATGAAAATGTGTATCACTACGATCGAGATTCAATAAACCATTCTTTTACGTGCAAGAACATTGAAGATATTATTCAAATAAATAGAGTAACCATTATTCTCCTTAAATGAATAACCGTATTGCGATAGACATAATCCAATCATGTCTATGCTCAACGCAAACACCAAATAGTAATTATTCAGGTTTAACACCAATCTCGATGGTAGAGGAGCGTGCGATGCTTGATCACATCAACCTTGGAAACACTTCCAACACATATCATCAGCTCACCTTTAGCTAGTCTCCGTTTATTCCGTAGCTTTTATTTCGACTTACTAACACTTAGCAATCGAACCGGTATCTAATACCCTGGTGCTACTAGGAGTACTAGTAAAGTACACATTAACATAATGTATATCCAATATACTTCTGTCGACCTTGCCTGCCTTCTTATATACCAAGTATCTAGGGTGGTTCCGCTTCAGTGTCCATCCCTCTCATTACAGAAGCACTTAGTCTCGGGTTTGGGTTCAACCCTGGGTTTCTTCACTGGAGCAGCAACTGATTTGTCATTTCATGAAGTACCCCTTCTTGCCCTTGCCCTTCTTGAAACTAGTGGTTTCACTAACCATCAACAATTGATGCTCCTTCTTGATTTCTACATTCGCGGTGTCAAACATTGCGAATAGCTCAAGGATCATCATATCTATCCCTGTTATGTTATAGTTCATCACGAAGCTCTAGTAGCTTGGTAGCAATGTCTTTGGAGAAACATCACTATCTCATCTCGAAGATTAACTCCCACTCGATTCAAGTGATTGTTGTACCCAGACAATCTGAGTACAAGCTCAACGATTGAGATCTTCTCCCTTAATTAGTTTGTAGGCTAGAAAACTCGTCGCAGGTCTCATACCTCTTGACCTGGGCATGAGCCTGAAATCCCAATTTCAGCTCTTGGAACATCTCATATGTTCTGCGACATTTCAAAAATGTCTTCGGTGCCTCAATTCTAAACCATTTAACATTACCGAACTATTATGTAGTCATCAAAACATGTATGTCAGATGTTTGCAACGTCCACAGACCACGTTCGAGGTCCAGCACACCGTGCGGTGCATTAAGGACATAAGCCTTCTACTGTCCCCATAATTGCTACTGTCAACTTTCAACTATATTTTCTCTAGGAACATATATAAAACAGAAGAACTAAAGCGCGAGCTATGACATAATTTGCAAAGGGTTTTTGACTATGTTCAGGATAATTAAGTTCATCTTATGAACTCCCACTCAGATAGACATCCCTCCAGTCATCTAAGTGATTACATGATCCGAATCAACTAGGCCGTGTCCGATCATCACGTGAGACGGACTAGTCATCATCGGTGAACATCTTCATGTTGATCGTATCCACCATATGACTCATGCTCGACCTTTCGGTCTCTTGTGTTCCGAGGCCATGTCTGTACATGCTAGGCTCGTCAAGTTAACCTAAGTGTTTTGCGTGTGTAAATCTGGCTTACACCCGTTGTATGTGAACGTTAGAATCTATCACACCCGATCATCACGTGGTGCTTTGAAACGGCGAACTTTCGCAACGGTGCAAGTTAGGGGGAACACTTTCTTGAAATTTTAATGAGGGATCATCTTATTTACTACCGTCGTCCTAAGCAAATAAGATGCATAAACATGATAAACATCACATGCAATCAAATAGTGACATGATATGGCCAATATCATTTTGCTCATTTTGATCTCCATCTTTGGGGCTCCATGATCATCATCGTCACCGACATGACACCATGATCTCCATCATCATGATGTCCATCATCGTGTCTTCATGAAGTTGTCTCGCCAACTATTACTTCTACTACTATGGATAATGGTTTGCAATAAAGTAAAGTAATTACATGGCATTGTTCAATGACACGCAGGTCATACAATAAATAAAGACAACTCCTATGGCTCCTGCTGGTTGTGATACTCATCGACATGCAAGTCGAGATTACAAGAACATGATCAATCTCATACATCACATATCATTGATCACATTCTTTTTGGCCATATCACATCACATAGAATACCCTGCAAAAACAAGTTAGACGTCCTCTAATTGTTGTTTGCATGTTTCTAGCAAGAATGTTTCTTACCTACGCGAAAGCCACAACGTGATATGCCAATTGCTATTTACCCTTCATAAGGACCCTTTTCATCGAATCTGATCCGACTAAAGTGGGAGAGACTGGCACCCACTAGCCACCTTATGCAACAAGTGCATGTCAATTGGTGGAACCTGTCTCACGTAAGTGTACGTGTAAGGTCGGTCCGGGCCGCTTCATCCCACAATACCATCGAAACAAGATTGGACTAGTAACGGTAAGCATATTGAATAAAATCAACGCCCACAACTACTTTGTTCTACTCGTGCAAAGAATCTACGCAATAGACCTAGCTCATGATGCCACTTTGGGGAACATAGCAGAAATTCAAAATTTTCCTACATGCCACCAAGATCTATCTATGGAGAAACTAGCAACGAGGGGAAGGAGAGTGCATCTACATACCCTTGTAGATCGCTAAGGGGAAGCGTTCAAGAGAACGGGGTTGAAGGAGTCGTACTCATCGTGATTCAAATCACCGGAGATCCTAGTGCCGAACGGACGGCACCTCCGCGTTCAACACACGTACAGCCCGGTGACGTCTCCCATGCCTTGATCCAGCAAGGAGAGAGGGAGAGGTTGGGGAAGACTCTGTCCAGCAGCAGCACAACGGCATGGTGGTGATGGAGGAGCGTGGTAATTCAGCAGGGCTTTGCCAAGCACTGCGAGAGACGAGGAGGGAGAGAGGTAGGGATCGCACATGTAGGTATAAATTGACGGATGGACTACTAGTTACAGTGATGCATATAATTAAGCAAAGGGATCGCACATGTCAGTATTGACTGGAACGAGAATGCAATAGCACAATAAGAATTAAGGCCACGATGATGCGATCATAGTGGTGGTAATAGGAGGCAAGAAGAACGATGCATCCATCAACATACGACCTCCTCCTCCTCAACTTAGTGCGTCGGGCCACCGACCGGCGGCTAAGGACCGGCGGCTTTTGTGGCGAGGTCAAGGTGTTTCTCAGCAAAGGCATCCAAGGCTTCCAGTCGGTTGAGGAAGGCCAACGTCATAGCATCCTTACTGGCCTTGAAGATACCTATGTACATGATTTGCTCGTACACGTGGATGTGTAGGTCGAAGAATTCTTGCATGGCGAGGCGCCTCGCAGCGAGCGCGACCTCCAGGTGGACATTCTTCATGGCATTGGCGGGCAGTCATAGGGCCACCAGTGCTTGAACACTACTAGGAAAACCCTTACCAGTAGGGCTGGTTTTTTGGCTATTAGTTGCACGGGCAGGCGCGCTACTGCTATGGCGCTACAGCTATTTTTTAGCAATAGTGCTTGTTTGAACCAGCGCTACTGCTATCTGTATCTAGCAGTAGCGCGCCTCTGTCCATCGCTACTACTAATACTAGTAGTGTGTCCCTTCAAAAAAACACTACTGGTAAGCAGAGCTGCTACTACTCCAATACCCCATGCTACTCCTTGTATTTTCTTTTTTTATGTTGCTGTATTCATATTTTTACAGGTTTTATACAGTTACAACATACACTGGAACAATATGAAAAAGGAATGTCTCATCATCATCATCGAAGTGGTACAACATAGTATCATCATATCAACATAGTCTCAATACAAATGATGTCGATCTCATCATCATCTCGAAATAGCGATGCAAGTTAATGATGTTTCTTACATGATAAGAGCAATCACGATGATCAAAAGCGGTATCATCATATCAACATAGTCTCAGTACAACATAGTCTCTTACATTGTCACCATAGACACATGTTTCATCATCTACCTAAACTAAGACATACATGATAAGAGCAATCACGATGATCAAAAGCGGTATTATGAAGTAGTTTTTGCAGAGGCGCTTGTTCTGAATCCCCTGTTGTGATATGAATCTCAAGTAACTAGCTTCGGCTTCCGCTCTGCTATCAAACCCTTCATGGCTTCCGCCGGAGAAGCCAGAGAATTGGGCCTGACACTCTGGCCACTCATCATACACACCCGGAACATGCCCTACATACACGGCATACCACTTCCTCGCCATCGTTGATCTATATACCTGTCAGAGATGCACATATATATACCATGAAGCGAATTCAACAAAACAGTTATGAAATAGAAGCAAGATATATAGTAAACATAGTTAACAAATTTTATCGTACCGAAAGTAATTAACTAGAGCGTGACACCATACATCTAATAGTTTCGTCGTACTGGGAGATTCAAAGATTCGTCGTATAGAAAGTAACAAGTAACTAAACAGACACATTGTTTTTAAGTGGTGCACTCTTCCCATCTGTCCATATCCAGAAGGGTGCACCCAAGCTTAGTGAAAGGCGTCATGTCCTGACGCTGTAGGGTAATGTGGGTTCGTACGTCAGCTCGCGATATTGGGCCGCCGTAGAACATCCCATTCTCGTCGAGGACATCGTTGATGATGATGGACGCAATTTCCTCTTGGATCCGGTAGAAATCATTTCGAAGTCGATTATCCGGCATGGCTCCAAAGGCTTCGGCCCATCTCTGGATATGGGTATCGGATGAAGATTTCATGCAAAGTGATTGCACATACCTTCTGTACTCCATCATTAGATGGATGATGTAGAATCCATCATTCTCACTTCTTGCCGGTTGCTGGATGCAACAGAAGTCAGTCCTGTGGCTGAAACAAAGCCCGTCCTTTTTTTTGTATTGGATGTAGCCACCCCGCATGCTGAAGCCCAGCATAGCTCTGTCCAGAACATACTTTATGTGTGGGTAATCTTTCTTCTGTATGTTCTTCGACGGGTCCAAATATAGAGCGCGGGAGTAACGCGGGTAAAGAACAATGAGAACAACACAACACCCGCCGCTGCACAAAATAGACGATCAATTTTAGCCTCCATGCGTGCAAAGTAACTATTGAAATGCACGAAAGGATGTATGTGTTATAGTGCTATCCGCGGATGACTTACCTGGGATGATAAGGTAGGAGAATCCTTTCTTTGTCCTTATTGCTGACCAAGAATTCTTCGATGTACTGACTCGCATATTGATGGTTGGCGTCGTTGATTGACAAGAAGCCCTCATGCATGTAGTATGGGTCCGCGACCGCAAGATCGGTGACTTGCTCTCTCCTGACGATGTAGTTCATGTGCAGCGCATACAGGCGGACGAACATAAAATCGAGTGTCCTCATTTGAAACATCTGGAAGATGTAATCAAACCTCAGGAATAAGAGGTCCGCGGGGCATGTGTGGACATACATCTTGCAACTCCTCGGCACATGAACTGTATAAAGTGGGTATCCTGGATCATCCGAGGCGAGGGGGATTTTCTCTGTCGAAAGCACATGGTCATGGAGTCTCCTGAGATTCCCTTCTATGGCAGCTAGTGCATTCGCCGGTACCATTGGCTCTCCCGCGACATGGATTAATGGCGCATGTTTCATCGGTACATGGTAAACCTTGGTCGAAGGAGGCTGGCTGCTAGAACCAACAGTGCCAACTTTATTGTATTTTCTAGCCGCCGGTCTCTTCCTCTGCCTCTTCTTGGTGGGCTCAGGTGCTGGTGGGTCTGTCAGACCCTCCCTGAGCACCACCCCTAGTGTTGTCGGGCTCAGCTTTGGACGACTCTGGCTAATTAGTTGAGCTTGGGTGGAGCCGGCATCTGGAGGCGTGTCCTGCGAGGATTGCATGAACAAAGACTTCTTGCACTCCCGAGGACGTTCCGATGCGGTCATCACCTCCTCTGACGCCCTCTCCGGCGCCGTTTACGACCCGGACGCCGGGACATCCTGCTGCCACCACTGGCCCAGCTGCCGGGGTGGCCTGCGGCACCGCCGCCCGCGGGGCCTCCTCCAACACCGGCGGCGCCTCGTGCGCCGCCACTCACGACACCTCCTCCAAGACGGCGAAACCACCGCCTCCATCAGCCCCCGCTCGCTCAGCAACGTCGACCCGCGGCGGGGTATCGTCCTCCTCTTCCACGACCTCCTAGTCGAGGATCACCACCTCAGCCCGGCCTTCACGGCCGCACTCCCTCATCGATGACAGCTCGAAGACCGTCGCCGCCACCACCAAGCCCTCCGGCATCTCACTCCAGGCCAACTCCGCGCCAGCTCGCGCCCATGCCACTGCCGCATCGGTCCAGGCCTGAACCGACACCGCCTCCAGCTCCGCCCCAGCCCTGTTCCTGTCCCGCCAGGACAGCCCGATCGGTCGGGTCCAGTCCGAGTCGGCCCACCCCTCCTCCTCGACCTGATCGACAAGGTCAGACCGGCTCCAACGGAACGCGGTCCCCTCAGCGGCCGCGGCGTCTGTCGCCGCCCTCGCCAACGCCTGAAGAAAATAGAATGAGCAAAAAGCAAGGCCAGCCCGATGGTCTGGACACATACATGAGATGAAGCTTACCCTGTCAGGACCGGGACGGGGGGCGGCCTCCCATGCCCGGTGCCGCGCTTCCTCTTGGCCGACCTCCCCGCCCCGGCCGGGCCGCCATGCGCTTCAGGGCCCGGGGCCGCGGTGCAGCACTGTCTTTTCCATATAGGCGGCTCGGCGCCATCCCACGCGACGACCCGGCGCCGCCCGCATTGCCGCCTTCACCGCCCAACGCCACTACACCAACAACTGGCGTCAGCATCGCCCATGCCGTGCCGCGGTCAACAGCTCGAGAAACACAAAGACAAAAACAAGACTTACCTGTGCGATGCCCAGCGCAGGTGTCGACCTCGGCTTCCTGCTCCCTGCCCTGGGCCGCGGGCTCGTCCAACATAGCCAGCACCACCTGCAATGGAGTCCAGGCGTAAGGATGTCGGATCGCATTCAGGACAACCTCCCGCGTCGCATCAGGACGGACGAGGAGATGCGCAGCAGCAAAGTAAGGCAAGCAAACACTCACCTATGGCACCGGATTCGACTCACTGTACGTCACCTTGCCGAACTGCCAGTCCTCCCCAAGGTTGGCCTTGGAGATGTCGTTCACTCGGCGCGCAATCTGCTCCATCGTCAGGCGCATCGATCCCATGCGGTTGGGATCTAGAAGACTGGCCATCTCGCCGATAAGACAGGAGCGCCTCTGCCGCGGGAGAACCCGGCGCATGATGAACGCGGCAATGAGATTGTTGCCGGTGAGCCTCTCTCGCATCCTCATCACTGTCACCCGCTCGCAAAGATTGAGAATCTCCTGCGACGGGCATCTGAGGGAGTAGCCCTAGTTCATCTTCGCCTGCGGTGGCACGATGGCGAAGTCTGGAAGATTGATGCGGTCCGCACCCAAGTTGCGGACGTAGAAAAAGGAGTTCTGCCATTTCTTGGAAGAATCCTCCAGCGGGATCTTGGGGCAGTCCGCCCCCGACCGCTTCGAGATGACGGCGGCGCCGCAGTCAGCAAACTCTCCGGCCATGGGCCCTGCTGCTTCAGGGAGAAGAAGCGTGCCCAGAGGTCAATCGTAGGCTCGACCTCCAGGTACCCCTCGCAGACGGTGATGAAGCATGAAAGCTAGAGAATGGTGCCGATGCCAAGATGATGAGGCTGGAGCCCAAAGAACCGCAGGAACATGCGGAAGAAGGTGCTCGCTGGCAGCCCAAATCCACACTCCAAGTGTGTGAGGAAGACCACGCGCTCCGACTCCTTGTGTTGTGGCCTCTGCTCGCCGCGCGGCAAACTGACAGCGACATACGTCTCCCCCGGCAAGCGTCGTGACGCGCGAACGTGGGCGATGTCCTCGGTGGTGACGTTCGAGCCCATCCAAGAGCCCGACGGCAGCCCCATCGATGAAGAAGGAGAGGGAGAAAGATGATGAACGACGGTGAAGTTCTTCTCGGGGCATCGGGCATTGCAGTGCATCAGTTGCAAGGAGCAGAGCAAGAGCAAAGGGGCAGGAGCGCGCGAGCAAGAATAATGTCCGCCGCCCCCTGCCCCCCAGTTTATAACCCTCGGTTTGAATGTGGGGGAGTCAGACCGTCTGCACTCGCCCCTTCCACTACCCTGCAATAAGTGTGCATGTACGCACGCAATAACTGCCCGGGGAAGGGCAACTGACCCCCGAACACCACAATAAATCGGCACGCGTGGGCCAAGGGCGCGCGGCGGCGGGCCCCAGCCCGTCGCCTAGTCCCGTCACGCGCATGGCCTATCAGGCCCCTCCGACTTCCGGGCACCACGTGGCGCCCGCGTGAAGCCCGATGGATTGCCCCAAGATTCAATGGACTCCATGGTTCCCGCCCTCGCCGGTGCGCCACGATCCGGTTTCTGAAAAAAAACTGGCACACAGTGGGTGTTTCCGGACCAGGCGTTCGCAGAATCCGCCTTGCTTAAAGGGGAAACTGCGAAGGCCCGCTCATCCGAAGACGGCGAACCTTCAGAGCTTCAGGGACTACTATCGGGGGGATGAACCCCGGGCATGCAACGGAACCTGGATCCTTTTCAAAAACAATGGGGCCAGCATTGCCCCTCAAGCCGGCACGTGCTTGGTCGGGTCGCTCGACTTGGCCAAACCCCGCAACCCGGCCGAACTGTCCGACCCGGCAAGGCACATCGACTCGGCCTCAACAAGTAGTATAAGACGGCCGAACCCGGCACAACCAAGGCTTCCACAACAAGCTAGCTCCACCCATGGCGTGCTCTGCAATCCAGCCACGGGTCAGCTCCCATCCCATCCAGGCCGTACGATGGGACAAGTCTTCAGCCACCGATGACCAAGGTGACAATACCCTGCCCATGCCTCTGGTCAGCCGTGGCGTGGCAATAGTGCCCCTCACCTACCCACTGACGAGGGTCGGCGTGGCTATAGTGCCCCCGCCATCACCACTGACGACAGCAAGCAGCAACCTGACGGAGCGCCACTGTACGCGAGTCGACTCGGCCACACCCTGACGATCGACAAGATGGCGCACAATTCCCCTAGGCATACGGGGCCCGCAGCTAGGGGAACCCGACGAACAACAGGCCCCCAGCCCGGGTCCTCGGACGCTGACAACCCAGACCCACCAACTTCTAACATTGCCATTGTACCCCTGAGGGGTTCGACTATTAAACCCCCCAGGAGCCCACGCGTATACGAGAGAGACAGGTAGAGAAGGAAGAGAGGAACTAGCCACCAAAAACAGTAACATCAACTCGGGGAGAAGGAGCAGCCTAAGCCTTGGCCAGCCTTCCTTCCTCCTCCATACAGCTCTAGGAGCAAAATTGTACTGTCAAATAACAAACCACACTCGGCAGGACTAGGTGTGTTATCTCTCCGGAGAGCCCCAAACCTGGGTATGTCTTGCGTCCCGCGCTCGCTCATACCAACCAAGCCTCCGGTGCCCACCAGTGCCCTCGAGCCTCCTCCTCTCTTTAGCCATCCCATGGCATCTGCCGTGCGCCCACCACGACAAGAGTGTACAATTGCAATTGAGTGTACAATTGCAATTGACAAAAATATCAAAAAAATGAAACAGCAAGTTAATGTCATATAAATAGAGCCGCAAATTGTTTTCATTGTAATTTAATAATACGTCGAAGCGTATGTGCACAAGTAGTGCGATAAAAAATATGACTTCTTAACCTGCCGAGGCCACGGGGGAGCTGCGTGCGGGTTCGGAGACAGATAGAGTGATCATTGAGAAGAATATCTAGAGATTCCCTCGTCCGCTCGGGCTACTTCCCTCCTTGGTATATTCGTCCTCTAATAGGTCCGACAATTAGGTCGCTAGTAACGGCCTAGACAAAAGTATCCTGAAAAGAAAAAGAAACTATAAAATAATGTGTGTCTAGGGGCAGTTGAGTCGCATTGTGGAACACAACCTAGTTGTGTCTCCGTCTATCCCCATGGTATTTTGAGTGCGTAGTTATGTACGCGCGGTACAAGGGCGCTGTTTGGTCGGGGTTGGACAGAGGCCGAATTGCTAGTCAAGCTCTTGATGAGCTAGACTGTCCTGCTGCACGGTAGTTCAGACTCATTTGACAGTGTCCGAGAGCTTGGCCGCCGAATTAAGGTTCAACCTGAAGAGGCCGCTCTGTGCTTCTGCTGCAAGGGCAGCGGTGCGCTCCTTAGTACGGAGGGAGTGTTCCGTGTTTCCATTGAATGTTATGATACCACATGGATCGGGCATCTTTAGCTCGAAATAAGCATAGTGTGGCACCGCATTGAATCAAGCAAATGCGGTTCGTCCGAGCAGTGCGTGATAGCCACTGCGGAAAGGGACGATATCGAAGATTAACTCCTCGCTTCGGAAGTTATCCAGGGATCCGAAGACCACTTCTAGTATGATTGAGCCCATACAACGGGCCTCTACGCCTGGGATGACACCTTTAAAGGTGGTCTTAGTCGGTTTTATTCTAGAGGGATCGAAACCCATTTTGCGCACTGTATCCTGATAAAGCAGGTTCACGCTGCTGCCACCGTCCATTAGGACTCGAGGTAGATGACACCCATCGACGATTGGGTCGAGGACCAGTGCGGCTGAACCACCATGACAGAAACTGGTCGGATCGTCTCTGCGATCAAAAGTGATTGGGTAGGATGACCACGGGTTAAACTTTGGGGGGACTGGCTCCACCGCGTAGACTGTTGGGGAACGTTGCAGAAAATTAAAAATTTTCCTACGGTTTCACCAAGATCCATCTATGAGTTCATCTAAGCAACGAGTCATGGGAGAGAGATTGCATCTACATACCACTTGTAGATCGCGTGCGGAAGCGTTCAAGGGAACGTTGATGATGGAGTCGTACTCGCCGTGATTCAAAACATCGATGACCAAGTGCTGAACGGACAGCACCTCCGCGTTCAACACATGTACGGTACGGACGATGTCTCCTCCTTCTTGATCCAGCAAGGGGAAGGAGAGGTTGAGGAAGAAGGCTCCAGCAGCAGCACGACGGCGTGGTGTTGGTGGAGAGGCAGTACTCCGACAGGGCTTCGCCAAGCGCACAACGGAGGAGGAGAGGTGTTGGGGAGGGGAGGGGCTGCACCATGGATCAGGTGTTCAGCCCTCCCCTCACCCCTCTATTTATAGGGAAAGGGGGAAGGGGGCCGGCCCCCTCTAGATGAGATCTAGAGGGGGGGCGGCGGCCAGGGAGGGGGCTTTCCCCCCAAGCAAAGGGGGGGCGCCCCCTTTAGGTTCCCCCCCCAACCCTAGGCGCATGGGACCAAGGGGGGGGGCTCCCAGCCCTCCAAGGGCTGGTTCCCTGCCCCACGTGGCCCATGTGGCCCACCAAGAGGTGTGGCCCCTCCCGGTGGACCCCCGGAACCCCTCCGGTGGCCCCGGTACATTACCGATACGCCCCCGAAACTTTCCGGTGTCCGCATGACAACTTCCCATATATAAATCTTCACCTCCGGACCCTTCCGGAACTCCTCGTGACGTCCGGGATCTCATCCGGGACTCCGAACAACATTCGGTAATCACATACAAGTCCTCCTAATAACCCGAGCGTCACCGAACCTTAAGTGTGTAGACCCTACGTGTTCGGGAGACAAGCAGACATGACCGAGATAGCTCTCTGGTCAATAACCAACAGCGGGATCTGGATACCCATTTTGGCTCCCACATGCTCCTCGATGATGTCATCGGATGAACCACGATGTCGACGATTCAATCAACCCCGTATACTATTCCCTTTGTCAATTGGTATGTTACTTGCCCGAGACTCGATCCTCGGTATCCCAATACCTCCTTCAGTCTCGTTACCGACAAGTCACTTTACTCGTACCGTAATGCATGATCCCCTGACCAGACACTTGGTCACTTTGAGCTCATTATGATGATGCATTACCGAGTGGGCCCAGAGATACCTCTCCGTCATACGGAGTGACAAATCCCAGTCTCGATCCGTGTCAACCCAACAGGCCTTGGTATAATCAACCTACGCGTGCAAAGCGATGCCCACCTTCTCAAATATCTGCATAAATTTTACAACAAACACGATGTACCTTGGGTGGAGCTTGTGTGGTCCAGATACTATACAAACAAAATACCCCATGCCATGGAACCATGCGGATCATTCTGGTGGAGAGATGTTCTCAAGCTCACCCCAATTTACAGAGGGATTTCTAAAGCCATTGTGCATGACGGAGCTACAATGCTCATGTGGAAAGACCTGTGGCTCGACGCCACTCTCGATGAAAAGTACCAGCGCGCCTTCTCCTTTGTAAAAAATGAAGATATTTCGGTTAAGGATTTCCTGGGATCCACATCTTTGCATGAAACGTTTCACCTCCCACTATCAGTCCAAGCAATGCAAGAAATCCGTGATCTTCAACAAGAGGTGAGGCATGTAGGCAATGCTGCTGATCCGACCCCCCACGATAACTGGACTTACTGTTGGGGCTCAGTGGATTTTAAGGCGATCAAATACTACAAATTCTATTTTCGAGAGGTACATGCACATCAATTGTACAAGTGGCTCTGGGCGGCCAGGTCAACGCTCAAAATTAAGGTCTTTGGGTGGCTTCTTCTCTCTGACCGCTTAAACACACGTAACATGCTAAAGAGGAGACACTACAATATTGGAGACGACTACAACTGCCTTCTTTGTGATCAGCAAATTGAAGAGACTGTCGAACACATGATCTTCCAGTGCCCCTTTAGCCAACGATGTTGGTCCATTCTAGGGATAACTTGGCAGCAAGCTGGTTCAAGGCTTCGGTGGATCAGCATGGCAGCTCATGATTGGAGCAGTCCCATGTTCATGGATGTTTTCCTTCAAGCGGCTTGGAGCATTTGGAAAGAGAGGAATAACAAACATTTCAGAAGCATCCCACCAACTATTCTATCCTGGCTCCAACGTTTCAAAAATGACTTTGCCCTGCTCCAACATAGAACCAGAGAAGATATGAGTGACTTTATTCTCTCTTTTGTAATTAGCTTAGAACCCCCTTGATTGCCCCCCCATATAACGTAGTAGTAGCCCTAGCCTCCACAGGTGGAGGTAAGGCACCAGGTAAAAATGCCATGTACATTGTACCCTGCTTTTGAGTAATACAAACACAGTGGGAGCCTCTCCCACTGTCCAATTCCTCAAAAAAAACAGACACTTTCGGAGATACCTGTAGTGCACCTTTATAGTCACCCAGTTACGTTGTGACGTTTGGTACACCCAAAGCACTCCTACGGTATCTGGGAGTTACACCATCTCATGGTATAAGGAAAAGATACTTGACATTTGAAAAGCTCTAGCAAAACGAACTACACGATCTTGTGCTATGCTTAGGATTGGGTCTTGTCCATCACGTCATTCTCCTAATGACGTGATCCCGTTGTCAATGACATCTAATGTCCATAGTCAAGAAACCATGACTATCTGTTGACCAACGAGCTAGTCAACTAGAGGCTTACTAGGGACGTATTGTGGTCTATGTATTCACACGTGTATTATGATTTCCGGATAATACAATTATAGCATGAACAAAAGACAATTATCATGAACAAGGAAATATAATAATAATACTTTTATTATTGCCTCTAGGGCATATTTCCAACAGTCTCCCACTTGCACTAGAGTCAATAATCTAGTTACATTGTGATGAATCGAACACCCATAGAGTTCTGGTGCTGATCATGTTTTGCTCGCGGAAGAGGTTTAGTCAACGGATCTGCGACACTCAGATCCGTATACACTCACGGATGGAGTTGAAGCGACGCTTGATGTGCCTGGTCTTCTTGTGAAACCTGGGCTCCTTGGCAAGGGCAATAGCTCCAGTGTTGTCACAGAAGAGTTTGATCGGCCCCGACGCATTGGGTATGACTCCTAGGTCAGTGATGAACTCCTTCACCCAGATTGCTTCATGCGCTGCCTCCAAGGCTGCCATGTACTCCGCTTCACATGTAGATCCCGCCACGACGCTCTGCTTGCAGCTGCACTAGCTTACTGCTCCACCATTCAACATATACACGTATCCGCTTTGTGACTTAGAGTCATCCAGATCTGTGTCGAAGCTAGCATCGATGTAACCCTTTTCGACGAGCTCTTCGTCACCTCCATAAACGAGAAACATGTCCTTTGTCCTTTTCAGGTACTTCAGGATATTCTTGACCACTGTCCAGTGTTCCTTGCCGGGATTACTTTGGTACCTTCCTACCAAACTTACGGCAAGGTTTACATCAGGCCTCATACACAGCATGGCATACATAATAGATCCTATGGCTGAGGCATTTCTTTATCTTTTGCCGTGGTCGGGCATTGAGCCGAGCTCAATCTCACACCTTGCAGTTCAGGCAAGAACCCTTTCTTGGACTGATCCATTTTGAACTTCTTCAAAATCTTATCAAGGTATGTGCTTTGTGAAAGACCTATGAGGCGTCTCGATCTATCCCTATAGATCTTGATGCCTAATATATATGTAGCTTCTCCAAGGTCCTTCATTGAAAAACACTTATTCAAGTAGGCCTTAATGATGTCCAAGAATTCTATATCATTTCCCATCAAAAGTATGTCATCTACATATAATATGAGAAATGCTACAGAGCTCCCACTCACTTTCTTGTAAACGCAGGCTTCTCCATAAGTCTGCATAAACCCAAACGCTTTGATCATCTCATCAAAGCGAATGTTCCAACTCCGAGATGCTTGCACCAGCCCATAAATGGATCGCTGGAGCTTGCATACTTTGTTAGCATTCTTAGGATCGACAAAACCCTCTGGCTGCATCATATACAGTTCTTCCTTAAGATGCCCATTAAGGAATGCCGTTTTGACGTCCATCTGCCATATCTCATAATCATAGTATGCGGCAATTGCTAACATGATTCGGACGGACTTAAGCTTCGCTACGGGAGAGAAAGTCTCATCGTAGTCAATCCCTTGAACTTGCCGATAACCCTTAGCGACAAGTCGAGCTTTATAGATGGTGACATTACCATCTGCGTCCGTCTTCTTCTTAAAGATCCATTTGTTTTCTATCGCTCACCGATCATCGGGCAAGTCAGTCAAAGTCCATACTTTGTTTTCATACATGGATTCTATCTCGGATTTCATGGCTTCTAGCCATTTGTTGGAATCTGGGCCTGCCATCGCTTCTTCATAGTTCGAAGGTTCACCATTGTCTAACAACATGATACCCATGACAGGGTTGCCATACCACTCTGGTGTGGAACGTGTCCTTGTGGACCTACGAAGTTCAGTAGCATCTTGATCAGAAGTACCTTGATCATCATCATTAATTTCCTCTCCAGTCGGTGTAGGCACCACAGGAACGCTTTCCTGAGCTGCACTACTTTCCAGTTCAAGAGCTGGTACTTCATCGAGTTCTACCTTCCTCCCACTTACTCCTTTCGAGAGAAACTCTTTTTCCAGAAAGGATCCGTTCTTGGCAACGAAGATCTTGCCCTCGGATATTAAGTAGAAGGTATACCGAATGGTTTCCTTAGGGTATCCTATGAGGACGCATTTTTCCGACTTGGGTTCGAGCTTTTCAGGTTGAAGTTTCTTGACATAAGCATCGCATCCCCAAAATTTTAGAAATGACAGCTTAGGTTTCTTCCCAAACCATAATTCATATGGTGTCGTCTCAACGGATTTAGACGGTGCCCTATTTAAAGTGAATGTAGTTGTCTCTAGAGCGTATCCCCAAAATGATAGCGGTAAATCGGTAAGAGACATCATAGATCGCACCATATCCAATAGAGTGTGATTACGACGTTCGGACACACCGTTACGCTGAGGTGTTCCAGGCGGCATGAGTTGTGAAACGATTCCACATTTTCTTAAGTGTGTACCAAATTCGTGACTTAAATATTCTCCTCCACGATCCGATCGTAAGAACTTTATCTTTCGGTCACGTTGATTCTCTACTTCATTCTGAAATTCCTTGAACTTTTTAAAGGTCTCAGACTTGTGTTTCATCAAGTAGACATACCCATATCTACTCAAGTCATCAGTGAGAGTGAGAACATAACGATATCCTCCGCGAGCCTCAACGCTCATTGGACCACACACATCGGTATGTATGATTTCCAATAAGTTGGTTGCTCACTCCATTGTCCGGAGAACGGAGTCTTAGTCATTTTACCCATGAGGCATGGTTCGCACGTGTCAAATGATTCATAATCGAGATACTCTAAAAGTCCATCAGTATGGAGCTTCTTCATGCGCTTGACACGTATGTGACCAAGGCGGCAGTGCCACAAGTATGTGGGACTGTCATTATCAACTTTTCATCTTTTGGTATTCACACTATGAATATGTGTAACATTACGTGTGAGATTCATTAAGAATAAACCATTGACCATCGGGGCATGACCATAAAACATATCTCTCATATAAATAGAACAACCATTATTCTCGGATTTAAATGAGTAGCCATCTCGTATCAAACGAGATCCAGATACAATGTTCATGCTCAAACTTGGCACTAAATAACAATTATTGAGGTTTAAATCTAATCTCGTAGGTAAATGTAGAGGTAGCGTGCCGACGGCGATCACATCGACCTTGGAACCATTCCCGACGCGCATCGTCACCTCGTCCTTCGCCAGTCTCTGCTTATTCCGCAGCTCCTGCTGTGAGTTACAAATGTGAGCAACGGCACTGGTATCAAATACCCAGGAGTTACTACAAGTACTGGTAAGGTACACATCAATTACATGTATATCAAATATACCTTTAGTGTTGCCGGCCTTCTTGTCCGCTAAGTATTTGGGGCAGTTCCGCTTCCAGTGACCCTTCCCCTTGCAATAAAAGCACTCAGTCTCAGGCTTGGGTCCATTCTTTGACTTCTTCCCGGCAACTGGCTTACCGGGCGTGGCAACATCATTGCCGTCCTTCTTGAAGTTCTTCTTACCCTTGCCCTTCTTGAACTTAGTGGTCTTATTGACCATCAACACTTGATGTTCTTTCTTGATTTCAACCTCTGCTGACTTCAGCATTGAGAATACTTCAGGAATGGTCTTCACCATCCCCTGCATATTGTAGTTCAGCACAAAGCTCTTGTAGCTTGGTGGGAGAGACTAGAGGATTCTGTCAATGACCGCCTTGTCTGGGAGGTTGATCTCCAACTGGGACAGGCGGTTGTGCAACCCAGACATTTTGAGTATGTGCCCACTGACAGAACTGTTTTCCTCCATCTTACAACTATAGAACTTGTCGGAGACTTCATATCTCTCGACCCGGGCATGAGCTTGGAAAACCATTTTCAGCTCCTCGAACATCTCATCTGCTCCGTGCTTCTCAAAACGCTTTTGGAGCCCCGGTTCTAAGCTGTAAAGTATCCGCACTGAACGAGGGAGTAATCATCAGCACGTGATTGCCAAGTGTTCATAACGTCTTGGTTCCCTGGGATGGGTGCTTCACCTAGCGGTGCATCTAGGACATAATCTTTCTTGGCTGCTATGAGGATGATCCTCAGGTTCTGGACTCAGTCCGAATAGTTGCTGCCATCATCTTTCAGCTTGGGTTTCTCTAGGAACGCGTTGAAGTTCATGTTGACATGAGCGTTGGGCATTTGATCTACAAGACATATTTTGCAAAAGTTTTTAGACTAAGTTCATGATAATTAAGTTCATCTAATCAAATTATTTAATGAACTCCCACTCAGATTAGACATCCCTCTAGTCATCTAAGTGTTACACGATCCGAGTCGACTAGGCCGTGTCCGATCATCACGTGAGACGGACTAGTCATCAACGGTGAACATCTCCATGTTGATCGTATCTTCCATACAACTCATGTTCGACCTTTCGGTCTATGTGTTCCGAGGCCATGTCTGTACATGCTAGGCTCGTCAAGTTAACCCTAAGTGTTCTGCATGTGTAAATCTGGCTTACACCCGTTGTATGTGAACGTAAGGATCTATCACACCCGATCATCACGTGGTGCTTCGAAACGACGAACTTTAGCAACGGTGCACAGTTAGGGGGAACACTTTCGTGAACTTATTATAAGGGATCATCTTATTTACTACCGCCGTTCTAAGTAAACAAGATGCATAAAACATAATAAAAATCATATGCAATTATATAATAGTGACATGCTATGGCCAATATCATATAGCTCCTTCGATCTCCATCTTCGGGGCTCCATGATCATCTTCGTCACCGGCATGACACCATGATCTCCATCATCATGATCTCCATCATTGTGTCTTCATGAAGTTGTCACGCCAACGACTACTTCTACTTCTATGGCTAACACGTTCAGCAATAAAGTAAAGTAATTTACATGGCGTTCTTCAATGACACGCAGGTCATACAAAAATAAAGACAACTCCTATGGCTCCTGCCGGTTGTCATACTCATCGACATGCAAGTCGTGATTCCTATTACAAGAACATGATCTCATACATCACAATATATCATTCATCATTCATCACAACTTCTGGCCATATCACATCACATGACAATTGGTGCAAAAACAAGTTAGACGTCCTCTAATTGTTGTTGCATCTTTTACGTGGCTGCAATTGGGTTCTAGCAAGAACGTTTTCTTACATACGAATAACCACAACGTTATTTTGTCAACTTCTATTTACCCTTCATAAGGACCCTTTTCATCTAATCCGCTCCAACTAAAGTAGGAGAGACAGACACCCGCTAGCCACCTTATGCAACTAGTGCATGTCAGTCGGTGGAACCTGTCTCACGTAAGCGTACGTGTAAGGTCGGTCCGGACCGCTTCATCCCACAATACCGCTGAAGCAAGAAAAGACTAGTAGCGGAAAGCAAGTTGACAAGATCTACGCCCACAACAAAATTGTGTTCTACTCGTGCAATAGAGAACTACGCATAGACCTAGCTCATGATGCCACTGTTGGGGAACGTTGCAGAAAATTAAAATTTTTCCTACGGTTTCACCAAGATCCATCTATGAGTTCATCTAAGCAACGAGTCATGGGAGAGAGAATGCATCTACATACCACTTGTAGATCGCCTGCGGAAGCGTTCAAGGGAACGTTGATGATGGAGTCATACTCGCCGTGATTCAAATCACCGATGACCAAGTGCTGGACGGACAGCACCTCCGCGTTCAACACACGTACGGTACGGATGACGTCTCCTCCTTCTTGATCCAGCAAGGGGAAGGAGAGGTTGAGGAAGAAGGCTCCAGCAGCAGCACAACGGCGTGGTGTTGGTGGAGAGGCAGTACTCCGACAGGGCTTCGCCAAGCGCACAATGGAGGAGGAGAGGTGTTGGGGAGGGGAGGGCCTGCGCATTGGATCAGGTGTTCAGACCTCCCCTCACCCCTCTATTTATAGGGTAAGGGGGAAGGGGGCCGGCCCCCTCTAGATGAGATCAAGAGGAGGGGGGGCGGCGGCCAGGGAGGGGGCTTGCCCCCCAAGCAAAGGGGGGCGCCCCCTTTAGGGTCCCCCCCAACCCTAGGCGCATGGGCCCAAGGGGGGGGGCGCCCAGCCCTCCAGGGGCTGGTTCCCTGCCCCACACGGCCCATGTGGCCCACCAAGAGGGGTGGCCCCTCCCGGTGGACCCCCGGAACCCCTACGGTGGCCCCGGTACATTACCGATACGCCCCCAAAACTTTCTGGTATCCGCATGACAACTTCCCATATATAAATCTTCACCTCCGGACCCTTCCGGAACTCCTCATGACGTCCGGGACTCCGAACAACATTCGGTAATCACATACAAGTCTTCCTAATAACCCGAGAGTCACCGAACCTTAAGTGTGTAGACCCTATGGGTTCGGGAGACAAGCAGACATGACCGAGACGGCTCTCCGGTCAATAGCCAACAGCGGGATCCGGATACCCATGTTGGCTCCCACATGCTCCTCGATGATGTCATCGGATGAACCACGATGTCGAGGATTCAATCAACCCCGTATACTATTCCCTTTGTCAATCGGTACGTTACTTGCCCGAGACTCGATCATCGGTATCCCAATACCTCGTTCAGTCTCGTTACCGGCAAGTCACTTTACTCGTACCGTAATGCATGATCCCGTGACCAGACACTTGATCACTTTGAGCTCATTATGATGATGCATTACCGAGTGGGCCCAGAGATACCTCTCCGCCATACGGAGTGACAAATCCCAGTCTCGATCCGTGTTAACCCAACAGACACTTTCGGAGATACCTGTAGTGCACCTTTATAGTCACCCAGTTACGTTGTGACATTTGGTACACCCAAAGCACTCCTACAGTATCCGGGAGTTACACGATCTCATGGTCTAAGGAAAAGATGCTTGACATTTGAAAAGTTCTTGCAAAACGAACTACATGATCTTGTGCTATGCTTAGGATTGGGTCTTGTCCATCACGTCATTCTCCTAATGACGTGATCCCGTTGTCAATGACATCTAATGTCCATAGTCAGGAAACCATGACTATCTGTTGACCAATGAGCTAGTCAACTAGAGGCTTACTAGGGACGTATTGTGGTCTATGTATTCACACGTGTATTACGATTTCTGGATAATACAATTATAGCATGAATAAAAGACAATTATCATGAACAAGGAAATATAATAATAATACTTTTATTATTGCCTCTAGGGCATATTTCCAACATAGACGTCCCTGAGCGCGCGCTTCCGCCCCCTCTTGGGGATATGGGTAGTGTATATCATGTTCACCGATTTGACTTGGGGGGGGGACTTCTTCTAACCCCCTACGTTCAGTGGCCGGGGCTCCTCGTCATCATCATTGCTTTGCGGCTCCTTCTCCTTGGGTTCGGCATTTAACTTTCCGGCCTGTTTAAACACCCAGCATTCTCTGTTAGTATGGTTGGCTGGTTTATCAGGAGCGCCGTGGATTTGGCATGGACTATTGAGTATGTGGTCCAAATTGGATGGGCCCGGATTGTTTCTTTTATATGGCTTCTTCCGCTGACCGGACTTGGAGCCGCTGAACCCGGTGTTGACTACCATGTCTTCGATGTTGTCACCGTTGTATCGACGCTTGTGTCTGCTGCGTCGGGGCTTGCCGTTGCTGTCTCTGGCTTCAGAAGTGCCAGGTTTACTTGAGTTGTTGTTGCTATGAGCTAGCCAGCTATCTTCGCTCGCACAAAAGCGGGTCATAAGCGTCGTAAGGACTGCCATCGACTTCGACTTTTCTTGGACGAGATGTCGGGCGAGCCATTCGTCAAGGATGTTGTGTTTGAAGGACGCTAGGGCTTCAGCATCCGGACAGTCGATGATCTGGTTCTTTTGAGTTAAGAACCTAGTCCAGAGTCCTGGCTGACTCTCCAGGCTATGGGACTATGTGACTTAGGTCGTCGGCATCCGGAGGTTGGACATAGGTACCTTCGAAGTTGTCAAGGAAGGCCTCTTCCAGGTTCTCCCAACTGTCAATGGAGTTTTCGGGCAGACTATTCAACCAGTGCCGAGCTGGTCCCTTGAATTTTAGCGGGAGGTACTTGATGGCGTGGAGACCATCACTGCGGGCCATATGAATATGGAGAAGAAAGTTCTCAATCCATACTGCGGGATCTGTTGTCCCATCATATGATTCAAGGTTTACGGGTTTAAACCCTTCTGGGAATTCATGTTCCATTACTTCATCAATGAAGCACAGGGTGTGTGTGGCGCCTCTATGTAAGGCCACATCGCGACATAGCTCGAGTGGATTTGGTTTGCAGTATTCGGCGCAAACAGGGTTGTATTTGTTACGCCCGATGAGGTGGCGGCTCGGCTCCGGTCGGGGCGGCGGTTCCGGTTGTTGGGGAAGACTACCAAGAGCACAGAGAGGGGCGTCGCACGGCGGCGGTTCCGGTGGTGGCGTCGGTGGCGGCCGTGACATGCAGCAATGGCAGCGCGACGCATGGAGGGGAGAGAGGGGGTTCGGGGCGGCGGTTATAAAGGCGGAGGGGAGGTCGAGGCATGGAGGAGGGGGTAAGGCAAGGCGGCGCGGGTGGCGGAGTCCGAGAACGACAGGCGGCGGCGTCATCATCGTGCGGGCGCTGGTGTCCGATGAGAGTGAGGGAGTCCTGGATTAGGGGGTCCTCGGACGGCCGGACTATTGACATAGGAGGGACCGTTGGGCTATGAAGATACAAGACCAAAAACTCTCTCCCGTGTCCGAATGGGACTCCCCTTGGCATGGAAGGCAAGCTTGGCATGTGGATAATGAAGATTCCTTTCTTTGTAACCGACTCTATACAACCCTAGACCCCTCCGGTGTCTATATAAACCGGAGGGTTAGTCCGTAGAGGGAGCATCATAATCATACAGGCTAGACTTCTACGGTTTTAGCCATTATGATCTCGTGGTAGATCAACTCTTGTAATACTCATATTCGTCAAGATCAATCAAGCAGGAAGTAGGGTATTACCTCCATAGAGAGGGCCCGAACCTGGGTAAACAATGTGTCCCCTGCCTCCTGTTACCATCAACTTTAGACGCACAGGTCGGAACCCCCTACCCGAGATCCGCCGGTTTTGACACTGACATTGGTGGTTTCATTGAGTTCCACGGCGTCATCACCAAAAGGTTTGATGGCTCCATCAATCATCCACAACAATGCATTCCAGGGTGAGGTTTTCCTCCCCGGACAGATCTTCGTATTCGGCGGCTTCGCACTGCGGGCCAACTCGCTTGGCCATCTAGAGCAGATCGATAGCTACGCCCCTGGCCACCAGTTCAGGTTTGGAAGTTTGAATTATGTCGCTGATATCGGCGGAGACTTGGTCTCCGACGGATTTGAGCCCACGACAGCCACTCCCTGCTGCCATGATGAACATGATCTAAATCTGTCATCGGACCGTGCCTAGGAGATACCGCCTATAACTACTCTGGCCCTAGATCCGGAGCCGATTGCGTTTCCCGAGGACAAGAAGCTCAACCCTACCACGAAAGCCGCAGACTCATCAGCGTTAGAGCCGCACACAGATCCGACCTCGAGCGAGGCCTTTGTCACCGGAACCTCGGATTCGTCTCTGGCCATAGGTTCCGAACCACGTGCATCCGTGCCCATCGAATCTGATCATGCGCCGATCGTTGAGTTGAGTTCCACGGACATCTTCCGACACTCACCCTTAGGCGATGTTCTAAGCTCATTAAGAGCCCTCTCCTTATCAGGGAACTCTCTGCCGAACTATATCCGGTTCGAATTGGATGCTAAGGGCGGGAATTCCGTTTCCCACCCTCCACCGACCTCATAGCCAATGTTGAAGACTTAACCGACATGCTCGATTAGGGCTCCGAAGACATCCACGGTATGGACGACGATGCCAAAGAGGAGCAGGCACAAAAACCAACGCATACAGGGCGTTGGATAGCCACCTCCTTGTATGACCTATACATGGTGGACACACCCAAAGAGAACAACGATGATAACAAAAAGGATCCAGTTGAGCATAGGCCTCCTCATAAACCAGCCACTCATACCAACAGAGACTGTTGGGTTTTTAAATAGGCCGGCAAGTTAAATGCCGAGACCAAGGAGAAGGGGTCGCAAAGCAAGGACGATAACAAGGAGCCCCGGCCACCGAACACAGGGGGACAGAAGAAGTTTGCCCGCCAAGTAAAAACGGTGAACATGATATATGCCACCCATATCCCCAAGAAGGAGCGCAAGTGCACACTCAGGGACGTCTATGCGATGGAGCCAGTCGCCCGAAAGTTCAGCCCATGGTCGTCCTGTCTGATCACTTTCGATCGCAGGGACCATCCGACCAGTATCCTTCATGGCAGTTCAGCCGCATTGTTCCTCGACCCAATCTTTGATGGATGCCATCTCACACAAGTCCTCATGGATTGTGGCAGCAGCCTGAACCTACTCTATCAGGATATAGTGCGCAAAATGGGTATTGATCCCTCAAGAATCTAGCCCACAAAAACCACCTTTAACGGAGTCATACCAGGCTTAGAGGCCCGTTCTACGGGCTCAATCACACTGAAAGTGGTCTTCGGATCCCCGAATAACTTCTGAAGCGAGGAGTTAATCTTCGATATCGTCCCCTTCTGTAGTGGCTATCACGCACTGCTCGGACGGACCGCATTCGCTCGATTCAATGCGGAGCTACACTACACTTATCTCAAACTCAAGATGCCCGGACTGCGCGTTGTCATAATAGTCAATCGAAACATGGAGCGCTCCCTCCATACTGAGGAGCACAATGCCGCGCTGGCAGCAGAGATACAGAGCGGCATTTGTACCGCACGTACATAATTACGCACTCAAAATACCATGGGCATAGACGGAGGCACAATGCGTACAAACCCATAAGGGTATCCGCTTTCATAGTCTTTTTCTTTTCTTTTCTTTCTCACCATTTTTTATCTCTTACCAGAGGTGACTATATTTGCTGAGAAGTCCTTCAACCAAGGCAAGGCGGCAAAGACGTGCAACAGGAGGTCCAAATGCTTTTAATCGACCGCTCTCTTTTCAAACCTGTAAAGTGCCCCTTTTTCTTTTTTTTCGCTGCTTTCGACCCCTGGCATGTCAAAAAGCCTTGGTATTAGCGTAGTAGTCCGTAAGGATCATGCTGGGTGTATCATTCAATTGTTAGTCAACATAACATGTATTTAGTATTAGCTTTTTTCAAAGAACTAAATTTTACTTTTATGGTTACTTCATGCACGCACCTCGGTATTTATGGCTAGGGGCTCGATATAGTAACATATGAGTTGCCAACAAGTCCGAACAGTTTTAAAGCATACTTCGGCGTCACGAGTTTGGCCTTATATGCATCAGCTCTGAATCATGTCTTTGATCAATCGTTGGGTTGCCCGGCTCCTGTGCTTATTACCTTACATTCCGCTCTATTGGCTAGGGTAGTAAAGGGAGAACTACTGCGATTGTGTCTTGGTTCGTCCGGATGAGCACCTCAGTAGAGAAATCCGAAAATTGACTGTCATGATGCGGCGAGAGCTGGTCAACCACTCGATGACTCACCGGAATCTTCGCGATTCCTTCCGTATTACATGAAGGACCGTTCTTCTGGTCACGTATGAAAACGCACCGTATTCGGAGAACCGCGTACATACTAGGGGCTATATCATAGACCCACCATCAAACTCCTGTGGCTAAATGAAAGTGTTAAAGCCCTATAGTCCGATTGCCTGGTTCACTGCATTGACACCTCCTTAATGGACCAAGATATTCGGTCAAGAGTGATCAAGTGCTTTTTCCGAACACCCCCGTATTATATGTGAGGGGGCTTTAAGCCGACGACTGGTAAACTTTCAGATTATATATAAAAACAAAAAACGGCCACATAGGAGGCAGCAAAATCTTTCTAGGCAAAAGTATAAAAATAGCCTTAATATATCATAACATTGTTTTGACAATTTTGATACATTTTACTCGAACATAATATCTTTCGAGCACTGACCCTCTATCAAGTGGGCACCCTCTATGACATCTTTAAAATAATGCTCTGGCGTGTCCTCGCCCTTGGGTGGACTCTTTACCGCAATATCGCTAGCCTTCATCTTCGCCCAGTACGTCTTGACGCGGGCAAGGGACATCCGTGCACCTTCTATGCATGTTGACCGCTTAACAGCATCGATATGCGGCGACGCATTAACGAGTCGCTGCACCAAACCGAAATAACTATTCGGAATCGGCTCAGTCGGCCACAGCCGGACCACGACCTCCTTCATGGTAGATCAGGATATCATGTGGAGCACGGCCCACTTGGCCATCTGTTCGTTCAACAACAGCGGACGCTTTGGCATGCCAAATTGCGACCAAAAAAGCTTTGCTGTCGCATGTCCTTCTTGTGCTTGGAAAAACTACGTTCCATCGGAGGCACTCTTCGGCAAGTCGAAAAATGTGTCTGGAGAACTCCACATTCCATCAAGCGGGGCATACTTCGGATCGCCGAATTTATTTCGCAATAAGTAGGGCATACCAGCCACGATCTCTATAGCTTGTCGGATCTCCTCCCGAGCCGCTCTAGACCCGGACCGCGTTTCTTTCGCCTCTTGTAAGGCCTTCTCAAGATCAGCGGCTTTGGTTTGGTTATCTTTCTCGAGAAATTCGCATCGGCTAGTGGCATCCTATAGCTCAAGCACCATAGTAGATATTCTCTCCTCGCATTGGCGCCGAGCAGCGTGTTCAGCTTTTAATTCAGCAGCTGCCTTTTCGGCAGCTGCATTAGTCACCCTGGCTTGCTCCTTGGCCCGGGCATGCTGATCCCGAAGGGTCGCAACTGCAGCGGCACCATCTATAGTTATGCATAGCTCAGTATACAATTCTCAGTGTCATGCTCATATAATAATATTTGCATATACTGACTGCCCCGAAGACATACCTTGCGCCTCGTCTAGCCGCCTGTTGATAAGCGTGATGTCATCATCCGCCACATTAAGTTTCTGCTTCAGATCGGCAACCTCTGTAGCTTGGGCAGCCGCTAGGGACGTAATAGCCTGTGTCCCACTTAGACAGATTATTTCCTGGGCATATCTTTTTGATCCTCTGGTCGCCACCCTTCGGACGCCAACCAGAGTCTCAGGGGCTACTATCTATACACAGGCGTGTTTTGCGTTTATAGCATAACTAGCAAAGTGGTCCGCTCGATGCGCGGGCTAGAATTGTAAAAAAGTTTTATAATGAGAAGATATTATTCGTTTTGTCTAATGAAAGAGCGAGGGCATCATCTTTAGTGTATCGCAAGTTGTTATGATAAAAATTATGTTTCCATTTTTCAAAGATATATTCATTTAGCCATGTGATTGGAAATAATATAGTTCTGTGTTTAGAGAATGCCACACGCTTGAGATACATCATAATTCTTGTGGGCAGGCATAACACTTAAATTTTATTTTAAGATTTAATTTCTGTTTATGGATCGTTAACATTAAGGCTTGGTGAAATTTTGCAATTCAGTAAATTTCCTTGACAAATTCTGTATGTATAAATTTGCAAATGTGCATGCTAGAATTTAATAAAGTAAGGTTTCATTGCTAACATTTTAACCTTTTATCATGATAAGACATCGTTTGATCTGTGTAAAGAAAAATTTGAACCAAATGATATAATAACTACAAATACGAATGCTTTGCCAACATAGATGTGCATTAGGTTGATGGATTGACAATGACACGTTGTGTGTCAGCTTGACATGTCGTCTTTATCCTCAATAGCCACGGCCTGACTTCAGAACTATCTCCATTGAGTGTACCAATCATGTTAGCGTACTACAAGTTAGTCTTTTTTCCATGATACTTGATGAATTAACTATAAATTTAATTTTTTTTGTCGTGAACTAAAGTGTGTTTTCTTGTTCATACATTTGTAGAATTTCATTATAAACAACGTCCTTAATCAAGTCATCCTCGTTTCTATCCTTGTCATTGCATTACACACCCTCCAACCCTTTTTTGACTCTTGAGAATGCTACGTATAGTTGTGGGAACACTTTTTTTGGTAGATACAGTCAAGCCTTCTTTAGAGATTGCTCCTGGGTTCTATTGGTTATCATAGCAAAGTGCAGTGAAATTATATGTCACCTCCTGTTTTTTAGAAGAATTACCCATAGCGATTCAGAGAGCGACATGGTTTTCTTGGAATGTATATCTTTTCTGACATGTGTTCCAATAATTATAAGCTATTTGACAATTCCGTTGTAGCTAGATAACCATTTGTACTTCATGATTTAAGGTTCTTGATTTGCATACTATATCAGAACTTCCATAAGTGTTCTATTCACCTAGTAGGTAATTTGCCGAGGAGATACCTGTAGGATGACCTTTAAGATAATATTAAAATCATGGTTCAAGTTTTAGGTCGCGTGAAAGTAAATGAATGTGAGACGGGTTGAGAAATTGTTAGACAGACTTGTTATAATGGCAGATAAATTATGTGTCGCGAGTTTAGGAAAAAAGCACATTTGAGAGAAGACTTTTATACTTCTCAATCCTAGTGTAGTAGCCTAACATTTATTACATGCGGTAGAACCAAAGAGGCACGTAATGAATATGTGGGGCTAACTTACTCACGTGTTTATGCATGAGAGGATATTAGGATACTTAAATTATAATTTTTAAATAAAATGACATGTTAGAAGATCTGTTGTTTTTCTTCTTCAATTGAGACCCATCCTTGCATGAAGCATCCCTTCTTTTCCAAAGCCTCTCCCCAGTTTCATCTCTACTTAAATGAGTACCATATAAAAACAGAATCAATGAAAATATGAAGAATAATCAATGAAGTGTGTGGTTTCGATGTGGCTAAGTTCAGTATTACTTACCAGCCCATATCTGAAGCAAGAATGTTCTTCACAGATTAATTGGTTCATCTTGCCAAGGCCGGACAGCGGGAAGAGCATCATGGAGCCGGCCAGGTCACTTGCATTTTCCATAAGGCAGAGCCGCCCACCGGCTCCACTGAGTTCAGCGTCTAACGTTAACTTGCCTACATTTGTGATATTAATGGTCCCAATGGAAATTCAAAGAACAATAAAAAAGGAAAAATAAATAGGAAACTAATTTGTAGCTCCAAGAATCAGGCTCACTCATCCATCATCTATATCACATACACTACTAATCGAAACCACGATCTGCTTATCCGGTCTCTCTCGGAACTCAACCTTCCTCTCTTATAACATTATGCTGATTGATTACTGTAAAGTCCAGGTGCTGTCTAGTTTAGTATTAGTTATTGCTTGGTTTTCAAGACGTGCGTCTCACAATTGAACTATTTGTCCACAAGGTAAGGAGATCTAGAAATTGGTTGTTCCTGCACCATTATATTGACCGTGAAGCCGACAATGAACTGCTCATCCGCGTAGCGAGGAGGTGGAGAAATTTCCTCTTTGCGCAACTGTACGTCAGTCATAACGTTGTCAACAAACCGCCTATCCACGAGGCGAGGAGCTATAGAAATTCATTGTGTCCATGCGAGCTCTTAGACTATGCACGCCTAAAATATACACGTCTAATATCTCCAATTAAATGTATATGAAGGGCTTGCATGCACACTTTTTTGTATGGACAATGCACACACGTCATGCATGTATACTGTTTTTCTTTTCAGGTAAACGCATGCATGCACATAAAAAGTTGTGCATGAGCGCACGTACTTTATTTTTTAATTGAGCAACGCACGTCCTTTCTTTTTGAAAGAGCAGCCACGTTCTTCTGTTTTATTGTTGACGTGAGCAGTCCACGTCCTTTTTTTAATATAAAAGAGCAGTCCACTTCCTACCTAAATCTAGCGAAACGTTTTCTTCTATATAATGGTAATGGCACTGGTGGGTAATTTTTTAACGTACAATCTTATCTAATGGCTATAAAAATTTGGTCTATTAATTTGACGGTCGGATATTTCTAATTATTTAATTTCTGGTCTATTTATCTATTTTTTGGTAAACTCGACAAATACTTTTAATATATAATAGATTGAAAATATTGTATTACGTACCTCGAAGCCTCTTAGCTGGCCCATAAAATTCATTCAATCCGCTTTTCGCGGTTAGAACCCTCTCAACCACCGTACCCATCAAGGTACGATGTTCCTTTGAGACGGGCGCATGTCACAATATGTCCATCAACATAATCGGCGCCTCCGGATTCCTGGAAGCAGCTGCAGGGGTATGGATTCCCTTCATTGTTGTCTGTGGCTGTAAATCGGATAGTTAGGGGCCTTCATTGTTGGTCCCCGTAGGGGCCGAGCACCCCAAACCCTGGTCGGCCGAAGTATCACCTTCGGGCCTAGTCTTCATTGTGCCTCGCACCACTTGTTAATCGGGAGAGATCCTCTGGGATGACACGTCGGGGTCGTCTGCCCTATTGGGTGAGGAGATCTATGGAGGCGTCTCGCTCTCCATCATCTCCTCAAGAAGATCCCCCGAGGAGGAGGACTGTTGGTGAAGGCTCCATGTCGGACTGCAAACATATATTTTAGACATTACCCTTGCGGCCAGGAAAGAACGGATATGTTTAAGACACCCTTGTTCACTTATGATTCAGTTAAGGGCTTGTCCTGATGGACGGAATGCGTGACAACATCACCCCCCGAATCAGAACCACCTGACAAGGATATTTTCCCTCGCTTAGAAGCCTTTATCTTCAGGTCTTTGGAGGCGGTCCTCTTCTTCCCATGGGGAGAGGGGATGTCAGTTTCTCCTTACCTTTCATCTTCAGAAGAGGGAGTTCTAATCTCCCTGGACAAGGTGCCTGATGTATCTCTTGAATGGGGGCCACCCTAGGCCTTCGTGCTCTCCTCCTTGTCTTCCCTTGCTGGCACTTGATATGGTGCGGGGGCCAGCATCCTTGTTAACACCGGATTCGCTGAGTCTTCGGGAAGAGGGGCCGAACACCTAATTCTCTCCGCCTTCTTTATCCAGTCCTGGCCGAGTATAGTTTTCTTAGTATATTGTTGTGGGAAATTTAACTAAACTGTGTTTGGAAGTTGAGTGCTTACCGAGGTATTCGGATGGTTGCAGTCAAGGCCGACGTCCTCTGTAGTGTCCGGACACTGTTTTCGTGTCCCAAAGAATAATTTCCACATCCCTTCGAGTGTCATGCCGAAGAAGTGCTGAAGGGTTCGAGGTCCTTCCCGATTGAACTCCCACATGTGGAGAGGCCGTCGCTGGCATGGTAGGACCCGACAGATTAACATTACTTGGACTATGTTGGTAAGATTAGTGTCCTTTTCAATAAGGCTCTGAATGTGGCTTTGCAGCGTCCGCACTTCATCAATTGATCCCCAGTCCAGCCCTTTATTAATCCATGATGCAAGCTGTAGCGGAGGGCCAGATCGGAATGCAGGCGTAGCTGCACACTTTTCGAGTAGATGATTTTTCATATAAAAAACTTTTTCATCCGAGTTCGTATGCAAAAGTTATGCCCATTTTATAAATTTCCAGAGATATTTTGCAAATAAAGTCGAAATTCATATTTGTAAATTTTCCCGACAACTAGACCACATATCACATGGGAAACTTATTTTCTTTTATTTTTTTGACATTTCCATCATTTTCTTTTATTTTTTTAAAACTGAAAAGGCGATCCACCCGGGGGGGTGCATTCGGTGTTGGCGCAAGTTAGTAATGGCGCACGGTGGGATGGTGCGCCATTACTAGTGAAACTAGTAATGGCGCACCACACCCACGGTGCGCCATTACTAGTTTTCAAAAAAATAAATAAAAAAAATGATATTTTTTTGATTTTTTTTTGAAAAAAACTTAGTACTGGCGCACTAGTGGACAGTGCGCCATTACTAGTTAAAACTAGTAATGGCGCACCGAGACATGGTGCGCCATTAGTAACAAATATTTTTTTATTTTTTTTACTTTTTTTTTCAAAACTACTAATGGCGCACGGCGGATGTGGTGCGCCATTACTATGTCAACTAGTAATTGCGCACTACACAACGGTGCGTCATTAGTAACAATTTTTTTATATATTTTTTTTCAAAACTACTAATGGCGCACCGAGACATGGTGCGCCATTAGAATATAGTAATGGCGCACCACATGACAGGTGCGCCATTAGTGGCCATTCCATCTATAGCCCTTTTTGTAGTAGTGCCAGTAGCGTCGGATAGATATACGAGAACTTGTTGATCGACCAATCTCCTAGAGAACGAGAGGTGGACGATATCACTTATGTCTGTATGCATATGTTTATGACGATCTTCTGTTTCCTTGATTTGCTTACTACCTAGCGTGTCTAGTCCTCTCTATTCTTATAGTACGTAGCGTCGACCAAGCACGGAGATAAAAGAGGACACGTGATGGAGTCATGGATTAGGGGGTGTCCGGATGGCCGGACTATGACCTTTGGCCTGACTCCCGGACTATGAAGATACAAGATTGAAGACTTCGTCCCATGTCCGGATAAGACTTTCCTTGGCGTGGAAGGCAAGCTTGGCGATGCGATATGAAGATCTCCTCCCATTGTAACCGACTCTGTGTAACCCTAGCCCTCTCCGGTGTCTATATAAACCGGAGAGTTTTAGTCCGCAGGACAAACAACAATCATACCATAGGCTAGCTTCTAGGGTTTAGCCTCTCTGATCTCATGGTAGATCAACTCTTGTACTACCCATATCATCAATATTAATCAAGCAGGAGTAGGGTTTTACCTCCATCGAGAGGGCCCGAACCTGGGTAAAAACATCGTGTCCCTTGTCTCCTGTTACCATCCGCCTAGACGCACAGTTCGGGACCCCCTACCCGAGATCCGCCGGTTTTGACACTGACATTGGTGCTTTCCTTGAGAGTTCCTCGGTGTCGTCACCTTTAGGCCCGATGGCTTCTTCGATCATCAACCATGACGCGGTCCAGGGTGAGACTTTTCTCCCCGGATGTTCGGCGGCTTCGCACTGCGGGCCAATTCGCTTGGCCATCTGGAGCAGATCGAAAGCTACGCCCCTGGCCATTAGGTCAGATTTGGAAGTTTAAACTACACGGCTGACATCCGCGGGGACTTGATTTTCAACAGATTCGAGCCACGGCCGAGCGCGTCGCACTGTCACGATGGGCATGATCTAGCTCTGCCGCCGGACAGCGCCCAGAGAGCCGCTCAAGCGTCCGCTCCGACCCTTAGCTCAGAGCCGACCGCGCCAGTCGGGGACTGACGGTTGGACGCCGCCCCAGGAGCCGCAATCTCTACAGCGATCGAGCCGAATACCAGCCTAGTCCTTTGTGAGGCCTGTGACTCCAAGGTGCCGGACTCCTTTCCGGACTCCGGATCTTCCGCACCCCTTCCGATCGGACCCAATTGGGATCCGATCATGGAGTTCAACGCTGCGGACGTCTTTCAGCACTTGCCCTTTGGCGACATCCTGAATTCACTAAATTCTCTCTCTTTGTTAGGAGAGCCCTGGCCGGACTATGGTCAGCAAGGTTGGGATGCGGACGACGAAGAAATTCGAAACCCACCCACCACCCACTTCGTAGCCACTATCGACGATTTAATCGACATGCTCGACTTCGACTCCGAAGACATCGACGGTATGGACGCCGATGAAGGAGACGACCAAGAACCAGCACCTTTAGGGCACTAGAAAGCCACCTCGTCATATGACATATACATGGTGGACACCCCAAAAGCAGGGAATGGCGATGAAAAAATGGAGGATGACCCCTCCAAGAGGCAACCTAAGTGCCAACGTCAGCGGAGGCGCTCTAAATCCCGCCAAAGCAAAATCCCACTGGAGATAACAGCACCCCGGACAGTGCCGAAGACAACCCCCTCCAGCAGGATTCAACGCAGGAGGACGGAAAAGCCAGCCCTCATGAGAGAGCGGCAGACACGATGGTAGAGGACGACAATTATATGCCTCCCTCCGAAGACGAGGCAAGCCTCAACGACGACGAATTTGTCGTGCCAGAGGATCCCGTCGAACAAGAGCGTTTCAAACGCAGGCTTATGGCCACGACAAGCAGCCTCAAGAAAAAACAGCAGCAACTTCAAGCTGAACAAGATTAGCTAGCCGACAGATGGACTGAAGTCCTGGCGGCCGAAGAGTATAAACTCGAACGCCCCTCCAAGTGCTACCCAAAGCGCAGGCTGCTACCCCAACTGGAGGAGGAAGCAACTAAACCTACATCACCAGCGTATGATGCGGCCGATCGGCCACCCCGTGGCCGTGACGGAGAGGCCTTTCGGCCCTCAACTCAAGCCGCACCCTGGCGCCGCTCAAAAAATACCAGAGCACGGGGAAACGCACCAGACCTGCGAGACATATTGGAGGATAAGGCAAGGCAAACAAGATCAATCTACGGATCGCGTGGGCGCCCCCACGTCACGTGACGATAACCGTCACGCCGAATATGACAAATACGTCCAGGCCGAACACAATAGACAAAGCTCATCCGAGCTACGTCGCGATATAGCCCAGTACAGAGGCGCCGCACACCCACTATGCTTCACAGACGAAGTAATGGATCATCAAATCCCCGAGGGTTTTAAACCCGTAAACATCGAATCATACGACAGCATAACAGATCCTGCAGTATGGATCGAGGATTATCTCCTTCATATCCACATGGCCCGTGGTGATAATCTACACGCCATCAAATACCCCTCGCTCAAGCTTAAAGGACCAGCTCGGCATTGGCTTAACAGCCTGCCAACAGAGTCAATTAGTTGCTGGGAGGACCTGGAATCCACATTCCTTGACAACTTCCAGGGCACTTATGTGCGACCACCAGACGCCGATGACTTAAGCCACATAATTTAGCAGCCAGAGGAATTGGCCAGACAATTCTGGACGCGGTTCCTAACCAAGAAAAATCAAATAGTCGACTGTCTGGATGCAGAGGCTCTTGCAGCCTTCAGGCACAACATCCGAGACGAATGGCTCGCCCGGCACCTAGGACAGGAAAAACCGAAATCTATGGCAGACCTCACGACACTCATGACCCGCTTTTGTGCAGGAGAAGACAGCAGGCTAGCTCGTAGCAATAACATGACCAAGAGCCCTAGTAACTCAGATACCAAGGACAACAATGGCAGGTCACGTCGTAACAAGCACAAGCGCCGCATTAACGGTGATAATACTAAGGATACGGCAGTTAATGCCAGATTCAGAGGCTCTAAACCCGGTCAGCGGAAGAAGCAATTCAAAAGAAATCCTCCGGGCCCATCCAGTTTAGACCGATACTCGATCGCTCGTGCCAGATACACGGCACCCCCAAACAACCAGCCAATGACACCAACAGGGATTGTTGGGTGTTCAAGCAGGTAGGCAAGTTAAGTGCCGAAAACAGAGACAAGGGGCTGCATAACGATGACGAGGAGGAGCCCCGGCCGCCGAACAACAAAGGACAGAAGGGCTTCCCCCCACAAGTGCGGACGGTGAACATGATATACGCAACCCATATCCCCAAAAGGGAGAGGAAGCGTGCTCTCAAGGACGTCTATGCGTTGGAGCGAGTCGCCCCAAAGTTCAACCCATGGTCCTCCTGCTCGATCACTTTTGATTGAAGGGAGCACCTCACTAGCATTCGTCACGGCGGATTCACCGCATTGGTCCTAGACCCAATCATTGAAGGATTTCACCTCACCAGAGTCCTCATGGATGGCGGCAGCAGCCTGAACCTGCTTTATCAGGATACAGTGTGAAAAATGGGTATAGGTCCCTCAAGGATTAAACCCACAAAGACGACCTTTAAAGGCGTCATACCAGGTGTAGAAGCCAGCTGTATAGGCTCAGTCACACTCGAAGTGGTCTTCGGATCCCCGGATAATTTCCGAAGCGAAGAGTTAATCTTCGACATAGTCCCGTTCTGCAGTGGCTATCACGCCCTGCTCGGACGAACCGCATTCGCAAAATTTAATGCGGTGCCGCACTACGCATATCTCAAGCTCAAGATGCCAGGCCCTCGCGGAGTCATTACGGTCAATGGAAACATTGAACGCTCTCTCCGAACAGAGGAGCACACGGCAGCCCTGGCGGCGGAAATACAAAGTAGCCTCTTAAGGCCATTCTCCAATCCGGCTGTTAAACGTCCGGACAACGTCAAGCGCGCTCGAAGTAACCTACAACAAAACCGGCTGGCACGCTCCGAGCAAGCATAGTAGTGCGGCCCCAACCCCAGCCCTCGCGAGATTGCGATAGCAGTACCACGCATACATAACTACGCTCTGGAAATACCATGGGCATAAGGGGAGGGGCACAACCACGGCACACCCAGAATGCGGCTCAACCACACTAGGGGCAATCGATTTTGCCATTTCTTCTTTTTTTATATATACTTTCAGGACTCCACTATTCAGAAGGCCTGTCCGGCAATACAATCGCCGAACACACGATGCAACAGCCCTGGGGACAACAAGCCACGTCAAATGTCCAGGTGGTCTCTATAATGAGCTAAATACCTGTCTTACTTAAAGTATCGCAGCTTGCCGCTGGAGGGGGAATGTCAAATAATCCCACCTCTTGTTTATCGCACTATTTGTATCGTTCTGCTTTCATAGCAGCCTTTTAATAAACAATACATAGCTCTTGTATATTATTGCATTCATTTTTCATGTAAATATGTTCAGTTATGACATTATGCAACCGTATACTCTGGTACGGCCAATACACCAGGGGCTTAAGTACCCCATAATACGGTGTGAGAAGACCGAACACTCTCATGAGTGCGGCACCCCGAAGTTATAGCATTATATGCATCGGCTCCGAATCATGTCTTGGGAGAATAGTTGGGTTTGCCCGGCTCCCATGTTTTGGTACCTTACGTTCCGCAATGTCGGCTAAGGTAGCGCTGGGAGAACTACTGCGATTGTGCCCCAGTTTAGCTGGGTTAACACCTCAGTAGAGAAAGCTAAAACTGACCGTCATGATAGGGCGAGAGACCGGTCGCTGTTCGAGAGGTTTTTCGAGTCCCTAAAGACATATGCCGCTTAGAGCGAGGAGCTGGATTTATCTGGCCTAGGCATGGATAGCGCCCCGAACTCGGTCTTCCGAATACTAGGGGCTTCGCCGAAATTTAAAATTATAGAATTCTATGGCTAAGTGAGAGTGATAAAGCATTATAAGTCCGATGGCCTTGTTCGTTGTGCTAAGCGCCTCCCTAGATGGACCCAAGAATGGGAAAAGGAGCGCCCAGGTTTATCCCGAACACCCCAGCACTCGTGGCATGGGGGTAGAAGCCGACGACTTGCATCTCTCAGATTTCATAAACGGCCGCACAAAAGGTAATATTTTAAATTCAAAAAGTGTTGCTTAGCGCATATGAACAAGTTTTCAGCGCACAGGATAAACACGAGCGTGTTTACTCAAAAATTACATCCTCGGTACATTCATTCGCTACAAGACGGGCACCCTTCAGGAGACCCTCATAATACATCTCGGGCCTTTGATGCTCCTTCCCCTCCGGTGGCCCATCCTTCACAAGCTTCTCGGCATCCAGCTTGCCCCAGTGCACTTTAGCACGGGCAAAAGTCGTACGGGCGCCCTCGATACATACGGAGCACTTGATGACTTCAAGCCGTGGACAGGCATCCACCAGCCGCCGCACCAGCCAAAAATAGCTCAAAGGCATGGTCTCCACAGGCCACAGCCGGCCTATCAGGCCCTTCATGGCCTGTTCGGCTGCCTTATGAAGCTCGACCAGCTGCTTCAGCTGGTCGTTCAGGGGCACCGGGTGTCCGGCCTCAGCATACTGGGACCAGAACACCTTCTCGGTCGAGCTCCCTTCCTCGGCTCGGTAGAATGCGGCGTTGTTGGATACACTGCGGGGCAGATCTGCGAATGCTCTTGGAGAGCTCCGGATTCGGGTAAGTAACAGGTAATTTACTTTCACATGCTTGCTTTGCATAAAGAATGCCTTACCCGCCGCAATCTTTTTCATCCCCTCAATCTCCTGGAGGGCTTTTTGGGCTTCGGCCTTGGCAGATTGGGCGCTTTCAAGTGCCGAGGCAAGCTCGGACTCTCTAGTCTTCGAGTCAAGCTCTAACCTCTCATGTTTTTTCACAAGAGCATCGATCTCTTGCCGCACCTGCGCCACCTGCGCCTCTTGCTTCTCTCGCTCTGAGCGCTCCATGGCCGCATTGTCTTCGGCCTTGGAAAGCGCTTCCTTCAGGGTTGCCACCTCGGTTGTGGCCCCTGCAACATTCACGTTGGTCCTCTCATTATTTGCAACCAGGTATTCTTTATATACTTACATAAGGTATTACATACCTTCCTTGTCCTCGAGCTTGTTCTCGGACCGCTCGAGGCTCTGCTTCAATGCATTGACCTCCGCAGTCAGTGCGGCAGAGGTCAGCAGCGCAGCCTGCATTCCCATATTGACATATTTATGTTAGACTCCTGCGTATATCTTTTTTAGATCCTCAGTCCGGCTTTTCTTGCCGAACACCAAACTGAGCATCAAGGGCTACTGTCTATGTGGTAACATTTTTATATGTTTTAAATACATACCCCAAAGCCTGTTAGCATGCTGGTACAGGCTTCTGTCAGCCCGCTCTTGGCGGACTGAACCTTCTGAATCACCGCACTCATAACAGTGCGGTGCTCCTCGTCGATGGAGGCGCCGTTAAGCACCTCCAGCAAATTGTCCGGCCCTCCGGGTGGACAGAGGCCGCCGGCGTCGTAGGCTTCCCCTTCTTGCGAAGGGGCCGCCTGCCGGACTCCGGAACCACTGAAGGTTCCGGAGCGGTGTCCGACCCAGGGCCGGACTTAGATCCCTCTGGGGCTTCATCCCCTTTGGGCCTGGAGTCGGGGAGGTCGCCTTGCGGCGCCTACAGGATCACCTCCTCCTGGTTTAGTCCCTTTCGGGACGCCACCTCGACATCGTCCGTAGGGCGAGGGGAGGAGGCCGTCGGGAGTGAAGTGCTATTCACATCCGACGAATCCAGGGAGCCGCTCGACGAATCGCCAAGCTGAGCCTTGGGCGGGCTGCATAATTGAATTCGGCATCAGAAGGTACTATACAATAGAGGAACGCCATAAGCTATTCTGTTATCCGGATACTTACAATTTTGCCAGGGGCTTGACCCTGGATGGCCATCCCTCTCCGCCGTCTTCAGCGTCGGAGGCGTAGTCCGATAGAAGGGTCCTCCCCTTCTTGGACCCTCCGGCCTCCCCAGTTGGGGCGGCCTTACTTTTCTTTCCTCCCCCCGCTAGAGTGGGAGAGGCTTCTTCTTCCTCCTCCTCGTCTTCAGAGGCGGAGGGCGCCTCGGTGTTGTCAGGTGATGAGTCCGACACCACCAGGCGTCGGGAACTCTTTCAAGTCCCCGTGGCCTTCTTCTTGGCCTTCTTCTCTGGCACCATGTGTGGTGCCGGAACCAGCAGCTTTGTCAAACGGGCGTCCGCTGGGTCTTCGGGCAAAGGAGCCGGACAGTTGATCTGTCCGGCCTTCTTCTGCCAGTCCTGTTAAAGGGATGGGAGTTTAGATCCCGCATAGAGTCAAACTATGGAAAACAAATACCCCATAATGGGAAAATTGAGTTTACCGCGCTGGCGTGACGCTTCGCGCAGAATCCTCAATCCTCGGTAATGGGGGGTGAACCTCGGAGCTTTTGAAAAGCACCTTCCAGGCATCTTCGTGCGTTGTGTCAAAGAGCCTGGACAAGGTTTGGTGTTGGGCCAGGTCGAACTCCCATAGATTGAAAGGTTTGAAGTCCGGTCACCTCTGCCGAATTACCCCACGACAGGCCCGTCTCTTTCCATGAGGTGAGCCGTGTGGGGATGCCAGATCGGAATTCGAGGGGCCGCTGCCCATTCATGGGCACGCGGCTCAGTGATGTAGAACCACCCCGATTGCCACCCTTTAATGGTTCCCACGAAGGTGCCCTCGAGCCATGTAACGTTGGCTATCTTGCCCACCATGGCGCCTCCGCACTCCGCTTGTCGCCCGCCCAAAACCTTCGGCTTGACATTGAAGGTCTTCAGCCATAAGCCGAAGTGGGGCTGGATGCGGAGAAAGACTTCACATACGACGATGAACGCCGAGATGTTGAGGATGAAGTTCTGGGCCAGATCGTGGAAGTCCAGGCCATAGTAGAACATGAGCCCCCGGACGAACGGGTGAAGAGGAAAGCCCAGTCCGGGGAGGAAATGGGGGAGAAATACGACCCTCTCATGGGGCCTAGGGGTGGGGATGAGTTGCCCCTCATCTGGAAGCCGGTGTGCGATGTCGCTAGACAAGTATCCGGCCTTCCTCAACTTTTTGATGTGCCCCTCCGTGAGGGTGGAGGCCATCCATCTACCTCCCGCTCCGGACATGATTGGAGAAGGTTGAGGTGGGAAGTGCAGACTTGGGCGCTGGAGCTCGAGTGCGCAAGAATGGATAAGCAAAGGAGGAAGAAGGCGTAGATGGAAAGGGTGGATCCTTATCCCCTTATATGGGCGGCCGAAACTATGAGCCCCCACCAGCCTAGTAAAACTCACTTATCTCCCAAGTGCCGTGATTAATGGAGCGGTTGGGTTACCCACGCCTGTATTGATGAGAATCCCGGAATAAGGGGACACGATCTCTGCTTTGACAAGAAATGCCAAGGAAACCGCCTCGCTAAACACGCTGAGGTGGGTCAGCAAAACAATTCGAATAAAGGCTTGGCTGTGGCTTGATGTCACGCTACGGAATATGTCAGCAGATTAGATTTGTGCGATTATTATTCTCTCTACGGTGGTATGTGGAAACTATTTAGCAGAGCCGGACACTATCCTTGTGTTCAACATCTTCTATGAAGTATTCGGAGGAGGAACCCGCCTTGCAATGCCTAAGACAATTTGCGCGCTGGACTCGTCCTCATTGAAGCCTGGTTCAGGGGCTACTAAGGGAGTCCTGGATTAGGCGGTGTCCGGATGGCCGGACTATGACCTTTGGCCGGACTCCCGGACTATGAAGATACAAGATTGAAGACTTCGTCCCGTGTCCGGATAAGGCTTTCCTTGGCGTGGATGGCAAGCTTGGCGATGCGATATGAAGATCTCCTCCCATTGTAACCGACTCTGTGTAACCCTAGCCCTCCTGGCGTGGAAGGCAAGCTTGGAGAGTTTTAGTCCGTAGGACGAACAACAATCATACCATAGGCTAGCTTATAGGGTTTAGCCTCTCTGATCTCGTGGTAGATCAACTCTTGTACTACCCATATCATCAATATTAATCAAGCAGGAGTAGGGTTTTACCTCCATCGAGAGGGCCCGAACCTGGGTAAAAACATCGTGTCCCTTGTCTCCTATTACCATCCGCCTAGACGCACAGTTCAGGACCCCCTACCCGAGATCCGACGATTTTGACACCGACAACACTTCTCTTTATTAATTAGCTAGCTAACACAATATATGAAACACCTAAATTAACCCCCCAAAACCCCCCAACCCCCCCTCCCTTTCAAAAATAAACAAAAACCCTAGCACCTGGCAAGCTTTGGCCACCAGCCGGGACCAAAGGGCCTCCTGCCTGGGCTCGCCGCACCGGCCACGTGGAGGCCCATCTGTCCCGATTTGTGTAAGAACCGGGACCAAAGGTCAAGGGCATTAGTAACGACCTTTTAGTCCCGGTTCCTAAACCGGGACAAAAGGCCCTTACGAACCGGGATAATTGGCCCTTTTTCTACTAATGATAGCTTCAAGATTTTCAACACATAGAGAGGAAACTTGATATTATTGCAATTCCTACAAGCATATATTCCTCCCTCATAATAATTTTTAGTAGAATCATGAATAAATTCAACAATATAACTATCACATAAAGCATTCTTTTCATGATGCACAAGCATAGAAATTTTATTACTCTCCACATAAGCAAATTTGTTCTCATGAGTAGTAGTGGGAGCAAACACAACAAAATAACTATCATGTGAGGCATCCAATTGAAATATAAAGTGATAATGACAAGTTTCATGGTTATCATTGTTCTTTATAGCCACATGTCATCACAATAATCATCATAGATAGGAAGTTTGTTCTCATAATCAATTGGAACCTCTTCCGAAATAGTGGATTCATCACTAAATAAAGTCATGACCTCTCCAAGTCCACTTTCATAAATATAATCATCATAAATAGGAGGCATGCTTTCATCATAATAAATTTGCTCATCAAAACTTGGGGGACAAAAAATATCATCTTCAACAAACATAGCTTCCCCAAGCTTGTGGATTTGCATATCATTAGCATCATGGATATTCAAGGAATTCATACTAACAACATTGCAATTATGCTCATCATTCAAAGATTTAGTGCCAACATTTTAATGCATTCTTCTTCTAACATTTTGGCATAATTATCAGAATCCATATTTTCATGAAAGACATTAAAAAGATGAAGCATATGAGGCACCCTCAATTCCATTTTTTATTTTTATTTTATAAACTAACTAGTGATAAAACAAGAAAGTAAAAGATTCGATTGCAAGATCTAAAGATATACCTTCAAGCATTAACATCCATGGCAATGGCGCCAGAAAAAAGCTTGATGTCTACTATGCAACCTTGTTCTTGTAGACGTTGTTGGGCCTCCAAGTGGATGACCTCAGGTTTATCAATCCGTGGGAGGCGTAGAATGAAGATGGTCTCTCTCAAACAACCCTGCAACCAATTTACAAAGAGTTTCTTGTGTCCCCAACACACCCAATACAGTGGTAAATTGTATAGCTGCACTAGTTCGGTGAAGAGATGGTGATACAAGTGCAATATGGATGGTAGATGTAGGTTTTTGTAATCTGAAAATATAAAAACAGCAACGTACCAAGTGGGAAAAGTGAGCATAAACGGTATTGCAATGTGGAAGTTCTCTCAACAATAATAACATAATTGGATCATATAACTATCCCTCAACATGCAACAAAGAGTTACTCCAATGTCACTAATAGCGGAGAACAAACGAAGAGATTATTGTAGGGTATGAAACCACCTCAAAGTTATTATTTCCGATCAATCCATTATTGGGCTATTCCTATAAGTGTCACAAACAGCCCTAGAGTTTGTAGTAAAATAACACCTTAAGACACAAATCAACAAAAACCATAATGTCACCTAGATACTCTAATGTCACCTCAAGTATCCGTGGGTATGATTATACGATATGCATCATACAATCTCAGATTCATCTGTTCAACCAACACAAAGAACTTCATAGAGTTCCCCAATGTTTGTATCGGAGAGTCAAGACGAAAATGTGTGCCAACCCCTATGCAGTCCCAAGGTCACGGAACCCGCAAGTTGATCACCAAAACATACATCAAGGGGATCAAATCCTTAAAGACTCAATCCGATAAGATAATTTCAAAGGGAAAACTCAATCCATTACAAGAGAGTAGAGAGGGAGAAACATCATAAGATCCAACGATAATAGCAAAGCTCACGGTACATCAAGAACGTGCCAAATCAAGAACACAAGAGAGAGAGAGATCAAACACATAGCTACTGGTACATACCTTCAGCCCCGAGGGTGAACTACTCCTTCCTCATAATGGAGAGTGCCAGGATGATGAAGATGGCCAGCGGTGATGGATCCCCCCTCTGGCAGGGTGCTGGAATAGGGTCCCGATTTGTTTTTGGTGGCTAAAGAGGCTTGCAGCGGCAGAACTCCTGATCTAGGTTATTTTTTGGAGGATTGGAGATTTATAGGAGATGTTGGCATTGAGAACAAGTCAGGAGGCCCCACAGGAAGACCAGGAGGCACAGGGTCATGCCCTAGGGTGGTGGGCGCGCCCTCTACCCTCATGGGGCCCACAGGTCTCCCCTCCGGTAACTCTTCGTTCCAATATTTTTTATATTTTCCAGAAAAAATCTCCGTTGATTTTCAGCGCATTCCGAGAACTTTTATTTCTGCACAAAAACAACACCATAGTAGTTCTGTTGAAAACAACCTCAGTCGGGTTAGTTCTAACCAAATCATACAAAAATCATGTAGAAATATCATAAACATGGCATGAATACATCAAAAATTATAGATACATCGGAGACGTGTCACCCAACTTGTATGAATGGGGAAATGGAGGGAGAGACATATGTATTTCGGACAACCTCGAATCAAATGTGTTTTGCCGCCCAGGTTAGGCGACCACCGTGTCTGAATGGGCTAAGAGGCGGTCGTGTCATGTCTGATTGAAGTTACTAGTCTACCCCTATCGACAGTAGTGGAAATCGGGTTGATTAGGATGTGAAGTGTCAGGGGTAGACTGTAATTTTCATCTCGCAAACACTTGCTTCGGGCAGCCGACAAATGATAGTGGGTGATTTTCCGCTTTGTTCAAAATTTGGGAGAATTAGCATTCACGTTTACCCTGGGCCCTGGCAACTAAATTCAAATCCAATTTGAATTCAATTACGAATATCCATAAACCATTCTATGTTTTGTTATTTATTTCTTCAAAACCACGACAAAGATTTATTCCGCCTTTATATATGATTATGATTTAGAAATGTCGTGATCTTCGAATTCAGTAGGTTGGATACACTTTGAGTCAAACAGTTATTTCATCCAATACAATATGCTCACACGAAAAACATTTCACCTTATGTCAATCATACTAGTACTGAGGATTACCTCGCCTAAAAAATTCAGATCATTACAACACATGGACAACATAGGGTGTCTTACAACATAATCCATTCAGAGACATGACAACATGCAAGTATAATAATCTAATAAAAATTTACACTGGTATCTAAAAATGAACTGGGATTACCCTGGGCTTCAGATAGTAGAAGCAGCAGGACCTCCTCGGTTTTCAAATGCAACATTCTTACTTCCTCCAATCCTTGGGTTGCCTGCATAATGCGTGTAGCTAATTGCATAATTTCCATACCCGAGATAAAGATGACCTCATTCATGGCAGCTGCACCATCTCTTTCTGCCTCTAGTAGAGCCTCAAGAACTATAATATATGTGCTCAGACTGCTCTCCTATGGTGTTGCCTCTGAACTGCTACCATATGGTAACATGGATGGCGCACTGCTTCGACAAATGGATTCCGGGGTTGTAGATTGTGTCCTAGTGTGAACGGCATCCTGAAAGGTTTCTGCTGGACATAAGTGAGAGATAGTTATCACATGATCTAGGCAGTAAGCTTACATTGTAAATGACATACGAATTATTGCCAAGCAGGGCAAGCTATATTTAAATGGCTTGAAACAACATCAGCCGAAAAGAAATTAAAATAGTAGGATGAAACTAGGGATGTAAGTTGCAAATAAACGGTATCCGCCAGTCCCATCTAGTTAGTTTTTGCTAGCTCCCTTGTTCATTTTCCTCAAAAAACAAAAACTCTTTTGAACTATTTGTTGGGGAACGCAGTAATTTCAAATTTTTCCTACGATCACGCAGGATCTGTCTAGGTTATGCATAGCAACGAGAGGGAGAGTGTGTCCATGTACCTCGTAGACCGAAAGCAGAAGCGTTATGTAATGCGGTTGATGTAGTCGAACTTCTTCACAATCCAACTGATCAAGTACCAAACGCACAACACCTCCATGATCTGCACACGTTCATCTCAGTGACATCCCTCGAACTCTACGTCTAGCTGAGGCCGAGGGTGAGTTCCGTCACCATGACGGCATGGTGACGGTGATGATGAAGTTACCAGCGCAGGGCTTCGCCTAAGCACTACGATGATATGACCGAGGTGGAAAACTGTTGAGGGGGGCACCGCACACGGCTAAGGATCAACTTGTGTCTCTATGGGGTGCCCCTCCCCATATATAAAGGTGGGGAGGAGGAGGTCGGCCGGCCACAAGGGGCACGTCAAGGAGGAGGACTTCTACTCCTAGTAGGAGTAGGTTTCCGGATAGCCGGACTACCATCATCGGCCGAACTATCATCGGCCGGACTATCATCGTCATCGACTGGACTCCAAGACTATGAAGATACAAGATTGAAGACTTCGTCCCGTGTCCGGATGGGACTTCCCTTGGTGTGGAAGGCAAGCTTGGCGATACGGATACGTAGATCTCCTACTATTGTAACCGACACTATGTAACCCTAGCCCTCTCCGGTGTGTATATAAACTGGATGGCTCTAGTCCGTAGGACACAACAACAACAACAACAACCATTACAATCATACCATAGGCTAGCTTCTAGGATTTACCCTCCTTGATCTCGTGGTAGTTCCACTCTTGTAAACATCCACAATATCAATATTAATCAAGCAGGACGTAGGGTTTTACCTCCATCAAGAGGGCCCGAACCTGGGTAAAACATCGTGTCCCTTGTCTCCTGTTACCATCCGCCTAGACGCACGGTTCGGGACCCCCTACCCGAGATCCGCCGGTTTTGACACCGACATTGGTGCTTTCATTGAGAGTTCCTCTGTGTCGTCACCGATAGGCTTGATGGCCACTTCAATCGACAACGACGCAGTCCTGGGTGAGACTTTTCTCCCCAGACAGATCTTCATATTCGGCAGCTTCGCACTGCGGGCCAACTCACTTGTCCATCTAGAGCAGATTGAAAGCTACGCCCCTGGCTGCCAGGTCGGGTTTGGAAGCCTAAACTTCACAGCTGATATCCGCGGGGACTTGATCTTCGATGGATCTGAGCCACAGCCGAGCGTGCCGCGCTGTCACAATGGGCACGACCTAACTCTGCGGCCGGACAGCACCTTGGAGGCTGCACACGAATCCGCTCCGACCCATAGTCCGGAGCCGATCGCTCAGATCGAGGACGGATGGCTGGACACCGCCTCGGGAGCTGCAACTTCTACGGCGATGGAGCCGAACACTTACCTTGTCCCGCATAAAGCTCATGACTCCGAGGTGCCGGACCCTCTGCCGGACTCCGAACCTCCCGCGCCCCTGCCAGTCGAATCCGACTGGGCGCCGATCATGGAATTCACCGCTGCGGACATCTTTCAGCACTCACCCTTCGGCGATATCTTAAATTCGCTGAAGCATCTCTCGCTATCCGGAGAGCCCTGGCCGAACTACGGCCAGGATGGTTGGGACGTGGACGACGAAGAAATTCAGAGCCCACCCACCACCCACTTCGTAGCCACGTCGACAATCTAACCGACGTACTCGACTACGACTCCGAAGACATCGACGGTATGGACGACGACGCCGGAGACTATCAAGAACCAGTGCCTACAGGACACTGGAAGACCACCTCGTCATACGACATATATATGGTGGACACCCCAAAAGATGGGGACGGCGAAGAAGCAACGGAGGCCGATTCCTTAAAGAAACAGCCCAAGCGCCGACATCAGCGGCGCCGCTCTAAATTCCGCCACAGCAAGAATAGAGATTCCGGCACAGGAGATAATAACAACCCAGAAAGTGCCGAAGACAACCCCCTCCAGCACGATCCAGCGCAGGAGGAGGCAGAAGCAAGCCCTCACGAGAGGGCGGCAAACGAAGAGGTCGAGGATGATAATTACTTACCTCCCTCCGGAGACGAGGCAAGCCTCGACGACGACGAATTCGTCGTGCCTGAGGATCCCGTCGAACAAGAGCGTTTCAGACGCAGGCTAATGGCCACGGCAAATAGCCTAAAGAAAAAGCAGCAACAGCTTCAAGCTGATCAAGACCTACTGGTCGACAGATGGACCGAGGTCCTCGCGGCCGAAGAGTATGAACTCAAACGCCCCTGCAAAAGTTACCCAAAACGCAGGTTGCTCCCCCGACTAGAGGAGGAAGCGTACAAACCTGCATCACCAGCGCACAATACGGCAGACCGACCACCTCGTGGCCGCGACAGAGAGGCGTGCAAGCCCTCCACCAAAACCGTACCCCGGCACCGCTCAAAAAGCATGAAGCCACGGGGGAACGCGCCGGACTTGAGGGATATATTGGAGGACAAGGCAAGACAATCCAGATCTATCTATGGATCACGTGGGCGCCCCAAGACCCACGACGAATACCATCGCGCCGGATACAACTACTCCGGCCGGGCCGAACACAGCAGACAACGCTCCCTCGAGCTACGTCGCGATGTTGCTCAATATAGAGGCGCCGCGCACCCACTATGCTTCACTGACGAAGTAATGGATCATCAAATCCCTGAAGGGTTTAAACCCGTTAATATCGAATCCTACGATGGCACAACAGACCCCGCGGTTTGGATTGAGGATTATCTCCTCCATATACATATGGCCCGCTGCGACGATCTTCACGCCATCAAATATCTCCCGCTCAAGCTTAAAGGACCAGCTCGGCATTGGCTTAACAGCCTGCCCGCAGAGTTAATTGGATGCTGGGAAGACCTGGAAGCCGCATTCCTCGACAACTTCCAGGGCACGTATGTGCGACAACCGGATGCAGATGACCTAAGCCACATAATCCAGCAGCCAGACGAATCGGCCAGGCAATTCTGGACATGGTTCTTAACAAAGAAAAATCAAATCGTCGACTATCCGGATGCAGAGGCCCTCGCTGCCTTCAAACATAACATCCGCGACGAGTGGCTGGCCCGGCACCTAGGACAGGAAAAGCCAAAATCCATGGCAGCCCTCACATCACTCATGACCCGCTTCTGTGCGGGAGAGGATAGCTGGCTAGCTCGCAGCAACAACCTCAGCAAAAACGCTGGCATTCCGGATACCAAGGACCGCAATGGCAGGTCGCGTCGAAACAAAAACAAACGCCGCATTAACGGCGACAGCAATGAGGATACGGCAGTCAACGCTGGATTCCGAGGCTCCAAGCCCGGTCAACGGAAGAAGCCATTCAAAAGAACCACTCCGGACCCGTCCAATTTGGACCGAATACTCGACCGCTCCTGTCAAATACATGGAACCCCCGAAAAGCCAGCTAACCACACCAACAGAGATTGTTGGGTATTCAAGCAGGCAGGCAAATTAATCGCCGAAAACAATGACAAGGGGCTACACAGCGATGACGAGGAAGAGACCCGGCCGCCGAACAACAGAGGACAAAAGGGATTCCCCCTCAAGTTCAGACGGTAAACATGATATACGCAACGCATATACCCAAGAGGGAGCGGAAGCGTGCACCAAGGGATGTATACGCGACGGAGCCAGTCGCCCGAAAATTCAACCCATGGTCCTCTTGCCCGATAACTTTCGATCAAAGAGACCATCCGACCAGTATCCGCCATGGCGGATTCGCCGCATTGGTTTTAGACCCAATCGTCGATGGATTTCACCTCACGAGAGTCCTGATGGATGGCGGCCGTAGCCTGAACCTACCTTATCAGGATACAGTGCGAAAGATGGGCATAGACCCTTCAAGGATTAAACCTACAAAGAAAACCTTCAAAGGCGTTATACCAGGTGTCGAGGCCAGTTGTACAGGCTTAGTTACACTGGAAGTGGTCTTCGGATCCCCGGATAATTTCTGAAGAGAGGAGTTAATCTTCGACATAGTCCCATTACGCAGTGGCTATCACGCTCTGCTCGGACGAACCGCGTTCACAAAATTCAACGCGGTGCCGCATTATGCATACCTTAAGCTCAAGATGCCAGGCCCTCGTGGAGTCATCACAGTCAATGGAAACACGGAATGCTCCCTTCGAACGGAGGAACATACAGCGGCTCTCGCGGCAGAAGTACAGAGCAGCCTTTTAAGGCAATTTTCGAGTCTGGCCATTAAACGACCGGACACGGCCAAACGCTCCCGGAGCAACATCAACCAAGACCACCTGGCACATTCCGAGCACGCGTAGCAATGCGGCCTCAACCGCAGCCCTCGCACAATTGTAAGACAAACTCTCCGCGTACATAATTACGCCCTGGAGATACCATGGGAATAGGGGGAGAGGCACAACCACAACAGACCCAGAGTGCGGTTCGACCACACCAGGGGCTCCTAAGGGTGTCGCTCTTTTTATCTTTTATTTCTCTCTTTTTTATACAGAACTCTGTCCGGCGGCGAACCTGCCGAACTCATGATGCAACAGCCAGGGAGGGACAAAGGCCGCGACGAACACTCAGGTGGTCTCCATTACAAGCATTAAATTTGTTAAATACACCATTCCGCGGCCTACCCCTGGAGGGAGACGCCTTTAATTCGTCCAATCCCTTGCTTTCCGCACTATTTGTATCATTCCGCACTCATAGCAAATCTTCTCGAATAAAATGCGGCACTTTTTGCCCATAATTGCATTACCTTATATATATATATATGTTCATTTATGACATGTTGCATCCGTACATTTTGGTACGGCCAAATACACCAGGGCTTATGTTCCCCGCATTATGGTGTGATAAAGTCCGCACACTTTCACAAGTGCGGCACCCCGAACTTATAGCATTATATGAATCGGCTCCGAATCATGTCTTGGGTCAATAGTTGGGATTGCCTGGCTCCCATGTTTGGCACCTTACGTTCCGTTCTATCGGCTAAGGTAGCACTGGGAGAACCACTACGATTGCGCTCCAGTTGAGCCGGGTTAACGCCTCAGTGGAGAAAGCTAAAACTGACTGTCATGATAAGGCGAGAGACTGGTCGCTGTTCCAGAGGTCTTTTCGGGTCCTTAAAGACCTACGCCGCTTTGAGCGAAGTACCGGATAATGTCCGACGGAGGCATGGATAGCGCCCCGAATTCGGTCTTCCGAATACTAGGGGCTTCACCGAAATTTAAAATTATAGAATTCTATGGCTAAGTGAGAGTGTTCAAGCACTATAAGTCCAGTTGCCTTGTTCGTTGTGTTGAGCGCCTCCCTAGATGGACCCAAAAATGGGAACAAGAGCGCTCAAGTTTATCCCGAACACCCCAGCACTCGTGGCATGGGGGCTGAAGCTGACGACTTGCCATCTCTCAGATTTAATAAACGGCCGCACAGAAGGTAATATTTTAAATTAACAACCGTTGCTTAGCGCATATGAACAAAGTTTTCAGCGCACATGATAACACATTGTGAATTTACTCAATAATTACATCCCTGGGGCACTCATCCGCAATCTTGCGGGCACCCTTCAGGACAGTCTTATAGTACATCTCGGGCGTACGATATTCCTTGCCCGCTGGTGGTGTGTCAGTGATTAGCTTCTCCGCATCCAGCTTGCCCCAATGCACCTTTGCGTGGGCAAGGGCCCGACGAGCACCTTCAATACAGGCGGAGCACTTGATAACCTCCACCCAGGGGCACACATCCACCAACCGTCGCACGAGGCTGAAGTAGCTCCCAGGCATGGCCTCTCCAGGCCACAGCCGGACTATGAGGCCCTTCATGGCCTGCTCGGCCACCTTGTGGAGCTCGACCAGCTGCTTCAGCTGGTCGCTAGGGGGCACCGGATGGCCGGCCTCAGCATACTGGGACCAGAAGACCTTCTCCGTTGAGCTCCCCTCCTCGGCTCGGTAGAATGCGGCGGCATCAGACACGCTGCGAGGCAAATCTACAAACGCCCCTGGAGAGCTCCGAATTTGGGTAAGTAACACGTAATTTACATTCACATGCTTGCTTTGCATGGAAAATGCCTTACCCGCCGCTATCTTCCTCACCAACTCAATCTCCTGAAGGGACTTATGGGCATTGGCCTTGGCAGTTTTGGCACTTTCGAGAGCCGAGGCAAGCTCGGACTCTCGAGTCTTTGAGTCACGCTCCAAACTCTCATGCTTTTCCATGAGAGCCTGGAGCTCTTGCCGAACCACCGCCACCCGCGCCTCCTGCTTTTCTCGCTCTGCCCGTTCTGCGGCCGTGTTGTGTTCGTCCGCGGACACGGCCTCCTTCAGGGTCGCCACCTCGTTCGTGGCCCCTGCAGTACCCATGTTATCCTTGTTATTTTTTTGCAACCTAAATCCTTTTCTGTAAGGTACAAGTTCAAAGAGGTGTTACTCACCTTCTTTGTCCTGGAGCTGCTTCTTGGCGCGGCTGAGCTCTTGCTCGGACCGCTCGAGCTCCTGCTTCAAAGCACCGACCTCCGCAGTCAGTGCGGCAGAGGTCAGCAGCGCAGCCTGCAACCCATATTGACCTAATTATTTAGCAACCCTGCGTATATCTTCTTTTTTTTCAAATCCTCAGTCCGGCTTTTCTTTCCGAACACCGAACCGAGCATCAGGGGCTACTGTCTATGCGGTATTACATTGCATATTTTTAACTTCTTACCTCAAAGCCTGATAGAAGGCTATTGCAGGCTTCGGCCAGCCCGCTCTTGGCAAGCTATACCTTCTGAATCACCGCACTCATAATAGTGCGGTGTTCTTCCTCGATGGAAGTGCTCTGCAGCGCCTCCAACAAATTGTCCGGTGCCTCCGGTTGGACGGAAGTTGCCAGCATCACGGTCTTGCCCTTCGTGCGAAGGGGCCGCCGGCCGGACTCCGGAACCACTGCGGGTTCTGATGTGGAGTCCGGCGCAAAGTCCGGGAGGCCGCCTTGTGGCGCCTCCGGAGCCTCCCCCTGATGGGTCCCTTCTTGGGATCCCACCTCGGCGTCCTCGGTGTCGCGAGGGGTGGAGGCGGTCGGGATGGAGTCTACATCCGACGGAGCCAACGACCCGCTCGATGAAGCGGGGAGATCATCATTGGCCGGACTACATGCAGCATGCGGCATCAGAATGACACTATGTGACGCAGAAAAAGAAATTATAAATCATTCAAGAATCCGGATACTTACGATCTCCCCGGAGGCCTAGCCCTTCAAGGCCATTCTTCCTCGTCAACGTTGATGTTGGCGGAGCTGTCTGGGGGAATAGTCCTTCCCCTCTTGGACCCTTCGGCCTCCCCTGTTGGGGAAGCCTTCCTCTTCCTCTCTCCCTCCTCTGGGAGAGAGTCCTCTTTCTCCTCCTCGTTTTCGGGGGAGGAGTCCGCCCCGGAGTCGTCGGACACCTGAAAACGGGAACTCTTTCGAGCACCCGTGGCCTCCTTCTTGGCCTTCTTCTCCGGCACCACGTGCGGCGCCAGAACCAGCAACCTCGCTAGATGGGCGTCTACTGGGTTTTCTGGCATAGGATCCGGGCAGATAATCTGCTCCGCCTTCCTCATCCAGTCCTGTCAAAGGAAAAGGGGAAATTAAAACACGCATAGAGTCAAACTATGAAAAGCAAGTGTCCCGTAAAGGGGTAGAATCACTTACCTCGTCGGCTTGACGCTGCGAGCGAAATCCGCGATCTTCAGTCGCGGATGCGGGGGCTTCGGCGCCCTTAAACAGCACCCTCCAGGCGCCTTTGTACGTCGTGTCGAAGAGCCCGCTCAGCGCCTGGTGCTGCTCCGGATTGAACTCCCACAGATTGAATGCCCGCTCCTGGCATGGGAGAATCCGACAGATGAGCATGACTTGGACCACGTTAACCAGCCTGAGCTTCTTCACCAGCTTCTGGATACAGGCTTGGAGTCCCGTTAGCTCCTCCGAACTACCCCACAGCAAGCCCTTCTCTTTCCAGGAGGTGAGCTGCATGGGGATACCAGATCTTGACTCGAGGGCCCTCGCCCACGTAGGGTCGCGTGGCTCGGTGATATAGAACCACCCCGATTGCCACCCCTTGACGGATTCCATGAAGGCCCCTTTGAACCAAAGGACGTTGGGCATCTTGCCCAACATGGCGCCTCCGCACTCCGCTTGAGTGGCCTTCACTACCTTCGGCTTGACATTGAAGGTCTTGAGCCACAAGCCGAAGTGGGGCTGGATGCAGAGGAAGGCCTCGCACACGACGATAAACGCCGAGATGTTGAGGATGAAGTTCGGCACCAGATCATGGAAATCCAGGCCGTAGTAGAACATGAGCCCCCGGACAAAGGGGTGGAAGTGGGGAAGAAAAACGACCCTCTCATGGGGCCTGGGGGTGGGGATGAGCCGCCCCTCGTCGGGCAGCTGGTGCGCAATGTCGCCGGACAGGTAGCCGGCGCTGCGCAGTCTTTCGATGTGCTCCTCCATAACGGAGGAGGTCATCCACTTGCCTCCCGCTCCAGACATGACTGGGGAAGGTTGAGACGAGATGTGCGGGCTTGGGCGCTAGAGCTCGAGTGCACGGAGATGGATAAGCAAAGGAGGAAGAAGGCGTAGGTGAAAAGGTGAATCCTTATCCCTTATATGGGCGGGCGAAGTATATGCATCCCCCACCGGCCTGGTAAAACTCTCTTATCCCCCAAGCGTCACCATCAATGGCGCGGTTGGGTTACCCACGTCCGTATTGATGAGAATCCCGGATTAAGGGGGGAACACGATCTCTGCTTCAACAAGACGTGCCAAGGAAACCGCTTCGCTAAATGCGCTGAGGTGGTAGAGTAAAAAGTGATTCAAGTAATGGCTTGGTAGTGGCGTGACGTCATGCCGCAAAAAACGTCAGCAGATTGAACTTGTGTATATATTATTCTCTCTATGGTGGAATGTGGAATTTATTTTGCAGAGCCGGACACTATCCTGGTGTTCACAATCTTCTATCATTCGGAGGAGGAACCCGCCTTGCAATGCCAAGCAATATACGCGCCGGACTTATCATCATTGAAGCCTGGTTCAGGGGCTAATGAGGGAGTCCCGGATTAGGGGGTGTCCGAATAGCCGGACTACCATCATCGCCGAACTATCATCGGCCGAACTATCATCATCATCGACCGGACTCCAAGACTATGAAGATACAAGATTGAAGACTTCGTCCCGTGTCCGGATGGGACTTTCCTTGGCGTGGAAGGCAAGCTTGGCGATACGGATACGTAGATCTCCTACTATTGTAACCGACTCTATGTAACCCTAGCCCTCTCCGGTGTGTATATAAACCGGATGGCTCTAGTCCGTAGGACACAACAACAACAACAACAACAACCATTACAATCATACCATAGGCTAGCTTCTAGGGTTTAGCCTCCTTGATCTCGTGGTAGATCTACTCTTGTAAACATCCACAATATCAATATTAATCAAGCAAGACGTAGGGTTTTACCTCCATCAAGAGGGCCCGAACCTGGGTAAAACATCGTGTCCCTTGTCTCCTGTTACCATCCGCCTAGACGCATAGTTCGGGACCCCCTACACGAGATCCGCCGGTTTTGACACCGATAGGGGGGTGCCCCCCTTCTCTTGTCCAATTCGGACTGGGCAAGGGGGCGCACGCCACCTCTGGCCGGCCCTCTCTCTTCTCCACTAAGGCCCGGTAAGGCCCATTAATCCTCCGGGGGGTTCCGGTAACCCTCTAGTTCTCCGGTTTTATCCTAAACTTCTCCGGTTTTATAGATGTCCAATATATCAATCTTTATGTCTCGACCATTTAGAGACTCCCCATCATGTCTGTGATCACAGTAGGGACTCCGAACAACCTTCGGTACATCATATCATATAAACTCATAATACCAATCGTCATCGAATGTTAAGCTGCGGACCCTACGGGTTCGACAACTATGTAGACATGACCGAGACACGTCTCCGGTCAATAAGCAATAGCAGAACCTGGATGCTCATATTGGTTCCTACATATTCTACGAAGATCTTTATCGGTCAAACCGCATACCAACATACGTTGTACCCTTTGTCATCGGTATGTTACTTGCCCGAGATTCGATCGTCGGTATCATCATACCTAGTTCAATCTCATTACCGGAAAGTATCTTTACTCGTTCCATAATACTTCCTACCGCAACTAACTCATTAGTCAACTCCTTGAACTTGTCAAAAACCTTTCGCAACAAGTCGAGCTTTGTAAACAGTAACATTACCGTATGCATCGGTCTTCTTCTTAAAGATCCATTTTTTTCTATGGCTTGCCGATCATCGGGCAAGTCCACCAAAGTCCACACTTTTTTCTCATACATGGATCCCATCTCAGATTTCATGGCCCCAAGCCCTTTTGCGGAATCTGGGCTCATCATTGCTTCCTCAATGCTCGTGGGTAGGGCTGGAATTCGAGCCGAGTCGAGCCAGCTCGGCTCGACTCACTAGAGCTCGTTTCTGTTAACGAGCTAGCTCGACTCGACTCGTTACTATAACGAGCACAAACCCAAGATTGGCTCGACTCGTATAACTCGCGAGCTGGCTCGTTTAGCTTGTTAAGCTCGTTTAAAATATAAACAGAAAGCCCTCAAATATGATACAAAATGATTATGTATATATTAAACATATATATCACTATAGAATCGCAATTTTATTGTAACGCGTGAGTATCCTAGGAGGCTAGGCCTTCAACTGCTCAGCCTTGGATTGTGCGCTTGGGACGTACGCTGTTTAGTGGCTGATCTTTCTGTGTATTGGGAGTGGCTGATCTATTGTATCGAGCCTAATGAGTTACATGAGTACTCGCGAGATTGACTCGTTTAACTTGGTCTATAAACGATCTTAAACTAAAGCTCGGCTCGACTCGTTATTCTTTGAGTTCGAGTCAATTCAAGCCGAGTCACGAGCTACTTGTTTAGCTCGCGAGCTTCGAGCTTTTTTTCCAGCCCTACTCGTGGGTTCATCATGGTCTAGTAACATGACTTCCAGAACAGAATTACCATACCACTCTAGTGCAGATATAACTCTCGAAGACCTACGAGGTTTGTTAGTAACTTGATCTGAAGCTTCATGATCATCATCATTAGCTTCCGCACTAATTGGTGTAGGAATGGGAACTGATTTCTATGATGTACTACTTTCCAATAAGGGAGAATGTACAATTACCTCATCAAGTTCTACTTTCCTCCCACTCACTTCTTTCGAAAGAAACTCCTTCTCTAGAAAGGATCCATTCTTAGCAACAAAGATTTTGCCTTCGGATCTGTGATAGAAGGTGTACCCAACAATTTCCTTTGGGTATCCTATGAAGATGCACTTCTCCGATTTGGGTTCGAGCTTATCAGGTTAAAGCTTTTTCACATAAGCATCGCAGCCCCAAACTTTAAGAAACGACAACTTTGGTTTCTTGCCAAACCACAGTTCATAAGGCGTCATCTCAACGGATTTTGATGGTGCCCTATTTAAAGTGAATGCAGCTGTCTCTAAAGCATAAGGCCAAAACAATAGCGGTAAATCAATAAGAGACATCATAGATCACACCATATCTAATAAAGTACGATTACAACATTCTGACACATGATTTCGCTGTGGTGTTCCAGGTGGCGTTAATTGTGAAACTATCCCATGTTGTTTCAAATGAATACCAAACTCGTAACTCAAACATTCTCCTCCACGATCAGATCGTAGAAACTTATGCTAATTTTCCACTTCACTCTAGAATTCTTTGAACTTTTCAAATGTTTCAGACTTATGCTTCATCAAGTAGATATAACCATATCTGCTCAAATCATCTGTGAAGGTAAGAAAATAACAATACCGCCACGAGCCTCAACACTCATTAGACCGCATACATTAGTATGTATTATTTTCAATAAGTCAGTAGCTCATTCCATTGTTCCAGAGAACGGAGTTCTAATCATCTTGCCCATGAGGCACGGTTTGCAAGCACCAAGTGATTCATAATCAAGTGATTCCAAAACTCCATCAGCATGGAGTTTCTTCATGCGCTTTACACCGATATGACCCAAACTGCAGTGCCACAAATAAGTTCCACTATCATTATCAACTTTGCATCTTTTGGCTTCGATATTATGAATATGTGTATCATCACTATCAAGATTCAATAAAAATAGACCACTCAGCAAGGTTGCATGACCATAAAAGACATTACTCATATAAATAGAACAACCATTATTGTCTGATTTAAATGAATAACCGTCTCGCATTGTTGACACCAGATTTTGGCATGGTCAAAAACATAATTAAGAAGGCCTCAAATGGAGAAGTGCTAAAAGTGAGAAAGTTCCGTATCGTCAAAAGGAGAAACTTTGATATTTTGGCCGTAGCCATCCGATCTTCTCTCTAAAGCCGAAGTTGTGTTTGAAGTATTTAGATTTTGTATTCAGAACACTATTCAGCTGATTACGCCCCCAAGATGGCCTCATATGGGAAAAGTTTCTACACTGATTGTCTTCGTCTTCGTCTCGTCCAAACGATTGATTTTGATATAAGAAACGTCTAAATCAGAGTTCGTATGCAAAAGTTAGAGCTAAAACGATATGCTGCATAAGTCTGCCCCGGAAGTTCCAGGCAAATCTTCCGGGGAGGTTCCGTGCTAAGCCGAAAGTTTGTACACGGTGCGCCCCAAAAACTGGAATTTTAACATTGTTTGCAGATTTGTGAGACCAATTTAAACATCAAGATGACCTCAGATTGAAAAGTGATCAACTAAGGAATTTTTCTCCATTGCAAGATCTACAACTTTGCTATTGGGACCATCGCGATTTGAAGCCATATGCGACCTACAGGAGCTGTGCAAGAGGGAAACTTGATGTAATTTTAGCCCAGAAGTTCCATGCTGACCGGAAGTTCTGGCCTCGTTGTCCGAGTTAGGTTAACTTTTGATGGTTTGGACGGGATTTGAGTCCTTTTCTTGTACGGAAAGTCCAACCGCCTCATATATATGTAAGGGGTGACGGCCGATTGAACAACACACAATCGGACAAATCATCTACCACTTTTAACCTTTTATCTTTTTCTCCTTAACCCTAGTTCTTCTTCTTCCTCGTTCTTCGTCTCTTCTTCTTGTTGCAGGGCGGCAAAACTCGAGGCCCTAGGGGCGATCAGGTCGACCTAGGGCAGCCCATAGCCGCCGCGCGCCCAGACAGGGTCCCTCCCGGGCGTGTGGGGTTTCGGGTCCTCAAAAGCACCCACCGGATTGCCTGCGTACCATGCTTCCGGCCAGGTCTCCTTCAATGTGAGCTGCGGTGCATCACCCTCGGTGTTGGAGGTACATGGTGACGTGTTCGTGTGCGAACACACTTTTTGGCAACTCCACTGGGGACGAAGCTTTGAACGGTCTCCGGCCTGTTCTTGCTACGAAGAGATCGTCATCTAGGGTTTGCGATCTATAAAGGTAATATGAATACCCGATTCACCTATGTAGATGCAAATAATGCATATATTGTTGCTAGATCGTCGAATGAACATAATTTATCGGCTAGCCCTAGTTTTATCGATCATGCATCTAATTATGTACAACAACCGATTTAGAATAATCTTGTTGCTTCAACTTTATATAATTTTAACAACATGCAACATATGTATCGCAACTCCCATGCATAGGCAACCCCACGAATCTATATGCCGATGAACAACATGATGAGTTCGGTTAATCAAGTTGAAACACCCCATGTAGGAACTTTCAATGGCATGCAACATAGTGTTTCATCTTTTTATCCATCGACAACTAACTTGCAACATGTTAATACAAACATGCCGGTGGATAGGGGAATTGGCCACGCTACTACTAGTTATTCGGCCAATTACCCTCAAACATCGTATGCTACACCTCATGCTACTAATTTTTTGGCTCCATATGCAACTGTTGATGTCCATAATTCGGCTCCGCACCTTAATGGTCATGGCCGAATAAGTGAAATTTCTAAACGAGCACAAATGCCTTCACCTACTACCATGGCACATCATGTCCCTCCTACACAATTACAGAATTTCGGCAACATCTCATTGTCGAAAGAGTCTAAAAAAGCATTGGGGGGCAACCATATCCAGACTGGGAAATTGAGAACAAGCTTACTTTCTCTTGGGATTTGTGCAACTCTATTCGCCAAGAACTAATAGAAGGCGGGAACACTACTAGGAAAAGGGCTATAGATGGGATGGACACTAATGGCGCACTGTACATGTGGTGCGCTATTACTAAATACTAATGGCGCACCATGTGTTGGTGCGCCATTAGTGTGCAAATACTAATGGCGCACCACATCCCACGGTGCGCCATTAGTAATTTTTTTTTCAAAACTACTAATGGCGCACCGTGGGAGTGGTGCGCCATTACTAGTTTCAACTAGTAATGGCGCACCACTCCCATGGTGCGCCATTAGTACTTTCGCCCAAACATTCCCCCGACTACACCTCCCCCTGTGGACCGCCTTTTCAGTTTCAAAAAAAAAGAAAATGATAGAAATGTCAAAAAAATAAAAGAAAATAAGATTCCCATGTGATATGTGGTCTAGTTGTTAGCAAAATTTACAAACATGAATTTTCGACTTTTTTGCAAAATCTCTCGAGAATTTGTAAAAATGGGCATAACTTTTGCATACGAACTCGGATGAAAAAGTATTTTATATGAAAAATCATCTACTCGAAAAGTTACATTTTCAAAATCCTCAAAAACCGAACATTTTCAAAATCCTCAAAAACCTAACAGAAAAAAGATACGAGGCTTTTAAGATCTGGAGAGGCAAAAAAATTCAAAAAAAATTTAAACTTACTAATGGCGCACCTCCCATGGTGCGCCATTACTATCTTCCCGCCTTCACAATTCAAAATAAAAAAAAATAAAAAAAGTTACTAATGGCGCACCTGCCCATTGTAACACCCACGATGCGGCTATATCTCCCACGTGTCGAAGCACGACTTAGAGGCATAACCGCATGGTGGTTTTGTCGCAAGAAGGGTCATCTTCACACAATCCCATGTAATGAACAAGAATGGGATAAAGAGAGTTGGCTTAATATCGCCACTTCACACAATACATAAATTAAGATCATACATCATTCAATACACTCATAGACCGGCTACGGTCAAGTTCAAATGAAAAGAAGACAACCCCAAATGCTAGATCCCTGATCGTCCCGACTGGGCACCTCTACTGATCATCTGGAAACGATACATAATAACGACCAAGGGCCTCATCAAATTCCCACTTCAGCTCAGTTGCGCCATCTGCGCTAGTATCCTCGGCACCTGCATCTGTTTTGGTAGAATCTGTGAGTCACGAGGACTCAGCAATCTCACACCCGTGAGATCAAGACTATTTAAGCTCATAGGTAGGAAAGGGGTTAATATGGTGGAGTTGCAGCAAGCACTAAGCATATATGGTGGCTAACATACGCAAGTGAGAGCGAGAAGTGAAGCAACGCATCGGTCGAGAAACTAGAAGTGATCAAGAAGTGATCCTGAAACTACTTACGTCAAGCATAACACAAACCATGTTCACTTCCCAGACTCCGCCGAGAAGAGACCATCACGGCTATACACACAATTGATGTATTTTAAAGAGGTCAACTATCAAGTTATCTACAACCTGACATTAACAAATTCCCATCTGCCTCATAACCGCGGGCACAGCTTTCGAAAGATTATATACCCTGCACGGGTGTCCCAACTCAGCCCATCACAAGCTCTCACGGTCAACGAAGGTATAGACCTTCTCCCGGGAAGACCCGATTAGTCTCGGAATCCCGGTTCGCAAAACATTTCGACAATGGTAAAACAAGACCAGCAAAGCCACCCGCTGTGCCGACAAATCCCGATAGGAGCTGCACATATCTCGTTCTCAGGGCACACTGGATTGTCCAGACTTTCGGTAGGCCAGCCCAGAGTTGCCCCTTATGGCCACCGGCGGCCTACAGTTTGGACCAACACTCACGACGAGCACTGG
>NC_041391.1:119029315-119031372 GCF_002162155.2 Triticum dicoccoides | reverse complement strand
AAAGATGACCCTTGGGCTCTCGAAAACCCAAGGGAAAAGGGCTTAGGTGGCAAATGGTAAAACCAAGGTTGGGCCTTGCTGGAGGAGTTTTATTCAAAGCGAACTGTTAAGGGGGTCCCATAAATCACCCAACCGTGTAAGGAACGCAAAATCAAGGAACATAACACCGGTATACGGAACTAGGGCGGCAAGTGTGGAACAAGTCACCAGGCATAAGGCCGAGCCTTCCACCCTTTACGAAGTATATAAGGTGCATTAATTTAAACAGGAGATATTGTGATATCCCAAAATATCCGTGTTCCGACCAGGAACAAACTTCATCTTCACCTGCAACTAAGAACGCTATAAGAGGGGCTGAGAAAAAGCGGTGACATAGCCAATCAATGGTTGCTAGGACAGGTTGGTTAGAGGGTTGACATGGCAATAGGTAGGCATGGTAAACAATGGCAGGAAGAGCTAACATAGCGATAGAGCGAGTACTAGCAAGCAAAGATAGAAATGATTTCGAAGGTATGGTCATCTTGCCTGCAAGGTTCTCAGAGTTGTCGAAGGCTGGATCCTCGTTAGCATACTCAACAGGTTCCTCGTGCACGTACTCGTCTCCCGGCTCTACCCAAAGCAAGAACACAAGCAAGGAACCACAATAAATCACGGTGCAATGCACAAGCAACATGATGCAAAACATGTCATGATATGCGAGATGTGGTATGCAATGCATATGCGTGCTTCGGAAGGAAAGATGATGAACAAGGCATAAACTTGGCAAACCAAGTGTGCCACTGGAAAGATGAGATGATTTCGGTTGGAATCGATATAAAGATCACCTGATTCGGATGCACGGTTTGCAAATGGCAAGCAAGACAAGTATGGCACAAAGTTGCGATTAACAGCACGATGCTACTTAGCATGCAACAATAAACTATGCTACAGCACCCCAACATAAAAACAAAACATATGGAGATCATCTAAAGGAGATGCTTTACAAAAGAGGAACACTAAGCTACGGCTAAATCACATCATAACAGGTTCAAACAAGCATGGAGAAAGTGCACAAAATTATCAAGTTGGACATGGCAGAAACAACATCACGAAGCAATGTTCAGAGCAGGTTATCAACATGCTATAGGAAGTTATAATAGCAAACTAAGGCATGGCATGAATCTACTCAAAGCATAGATTAAAAGTCCCTTACTGACCATAAGCCAAAAATGATCAGAAAATATTGTGGCACCCACGTAAACATAGCAAGTTTCGTTAACAGATTTCAGCAAACAAAGCATGGCATTGAAATAATTACGAAGGCACCTTCGTGAGCTCGATGCACTCACTACAGAGCACCTCATGATAAACTAAGCATACATCCATCAAGAAGACATGTCATAGAAGCTATACATGGCAAGAAACAACAACATAGCATATCCGGACCAACTATAACAATCTCGGCCAAATTGAATAACATGTAAACAATCTGCGAGGAAACATTTTGAAGCAAAAGTAAGAGCACGAAAATGACATGCTAGACTACTCCATAATTGAAACCAGGACCATGGATGGATATAGCATAACCATGTTTTCAAAACACCCTTACTGAAGTATCTCAAATTATGCATGGATCTCTCTGTAGCAACATGTTTACATGGCATGAAAATTACAGCAGAACAGGAACTAAAATCAGCATTAACACGAAGCCTAGTTTTCATGCTTGTGCTAGTCACCACAGTGATCACAAAAATTACATGGTAAGCACCTCTGTAAAGAAGACATAGCCTAGTTCAAAACACATTTAGGGACCTAGTCCAAAGGATGCACACATCAATCATGGCAAAAATGACAAAAGAGCTCGTGCTGATAAGATTCTAAAACTAACATTATGAAGCCCTCTTCCAACAGCATTCCGGGCATCAAGATGACCTCCAATGCAAAAGATGCAATGGAATGAAATGATGTACTCTTCGAGGCGAACAATTTTACATATTACACGCATGAAACGGAGCTACAGGTGCGAAGATGTGATGCGATGAACATGCAATGATTTTAACAGCACAATATGACTTAGT
>NC_041391.1:119021557-119028979 GCF_002162155.2 Triticum dicoccoides | reverse complement strand
ATCCTCGCCGGAGTCGGGCGGCGGCGACGCGGGGAGGCGGCCGTGCTGCGGGGCGCCGGAGGCGGCCAGCGGCGGAGACGCGGCGGCGGAGGGCGCGGGAGGCGAACCGCGGGAGCTCGCCGGAGGCGGACGGCGGCGGCAACGGGCGGAGACGTGGCGGCGGAGCTCGGGCGCCCGCGGGACGGCGGCGGCGTCCCGGGCCGGGGAGGGCCCCGCATGGGCCGCGGCGGGCTTCGGCGGCGGCGGGCGCGGCGGCACCACGTGGCGGCGGGCGATTCGTCCAGGCGGGGCGGGCGGACGTGTCCGGCCGTCCGGATTTCATCCGGCGGCGCGGAGAGGGAAAAATTGCTAGGGTTTGCCCGTGAATTTCGGGGAAGGGATCTATTTATAGGGGTAGAGGGAGCTAGGAGTGTCCAAATGAGGTGCGGTTTTCGCCCACACAATCGTGATCGAACGACCGAGAGCATGGAGGGGAGTTAGATGGGTTATTGGGCTGTTTTGGAGGGGTGTTGGGCTGCAACACAAAAGAGGCCTTTGCGGGAGTGCGGTTAACCATTGGAGTATCAAACGAGCTCGAAATGACCCGAAACTTGACACGAGGTCTACCGGTGCTATACCAGGGCCACTTGGCAAGGCTCGGTCCATTCCGAGAACGTTCAACACCCGCACACGAAAAGAGACAAGAGGGGGCGCATGTGCATGTGGGAGTGTCGGATTGCAAAACGGACAACGGGGAAAATGCTCGGATGCATGAGACGAACACGTATGCAAAATGAAATGCACATGATGACATGATATGAGATGCATGGCATGAATAAAATGAAAAACAAAAGACAAAACCCAACCACAGAGGGAAATATCATATCACATCGCCGAAAAAGGCAAGAGTTGGAGATACAAATACGGAAAGTTACATCCGGGGTGTTACAACACTCCACCACTACAAGAGGATCTCGTCCCGAGATCTAGGACTGAAAGAACTCCGGATATTCGGAACGGAGGTGATCCTCGCTCCCAGGTGGCTTCTCGGTCGGAATGGTGTGACCACTTCACTTTCAGGAATGTGATTGACTTGTTGCGAGTCTTGCGCTCGGTTTCTTCAAGAATAGCAACGGGGTGCTCATGATAAGAGAGATCTTCTTGGAGGTCGATCTCTTCGAAGTTGATAGTGCACTCAGGAGTCTTGAAGCACTTGCGAAGCTGTGACACGTGAAATACATCGTGCATGTTCGCAAAGTTGGATGGAAGCTCAAGTTGATAGGTGAGGTCGCCTCTTTTGCCAATGATCTTGAAAGGACCCACATATCTAGGGGCAAGCTTCCCTTTGATACCGAAGCGACGAGTGACTTTCATTGGAGAGACGCGGAGGTAGACATGGTCTTCGATTTCAAAAACCAAATCACGGTGCTTGCTATCATAGTAACTCTTTTGTCGCGATTGCGCGGCTTTGAGGTTCTCACGAATGACTTTGCACATTTCTTCGGCTTCTATGATCAAGTCGTTACCAAGAAGTTGGCGTTCACCTGTCTCAGACCAGTTGAGAGGAGTACGGCACTTGCTGCCATAGAGAATTTCGAAAGGGGCCTTGCTCGAACTCGCTTGGAAGCTGTTGTTATAGGAGAACTCAGCATATGGAAGACAATCTTCCCACTTCATACCGAAAGAGATGACACAAGACCAGAGCATATCTTCAAGAATTTGATTGACTCGCTCGACTTGGCCACTTGTTTGAGGATGGAAAGCTGTGCTGAAACGAATGTTGGTGCCCATGGCCATCTGAAAGGAGTCCCAGAACTTAGAAGTGAAGATGCTTCCACGATCTGAAGATATCAATTGCGGAATGCCATGCAAGGAGACAATTCTGGAGGTGTATAGCTCTGCCAGCTGAGCTGCTGTGATAGATTCTTTGATAGGAAGAAAATGAGCCACTTTGGTAAGCTTGTCAATGACAACGAAGATAGCATCATTTCCACGCTTGGACTTAGGAAAACCAGTCACGAAGTCCATCTCGATATGGTCAAACTTCCTTTTCGGAATGGCAAGAGGTTGGAGGAGACCAGCTGGTTGTTGGTGTTCTGCTTTCACTCTTCTGCAGACATCACATTCATTCACGAATTGAGCAATCTCTCGCTTCATTCGAGTCCACCAATATGACTGCTTGAGGTCATGGTACATCTTTGTACTTCCAAGATGAATGGATAGGAGGGAATTGTGTGCCTCATTCATGATGACTTTTCTCAGATCACCTTTTGGAACCACAATTCGATCCTCGAAGAACAGAGTATCTTTGTCATCCAAGCAATAGCACTTGTATTTAGGAATGCCCTTGTCAATACCATGTTTCACCTTCTTCACCATGGTATCCAGGAGTTGTGCTTCACGAATTTGATCTTCCAAAGTAGGAGAGACTATGAGGTTGGCAAGAAAGCCTTGAGGAACAACTTGAAGATTCAACTTGCGGAAGGCTTCACAGAGATCCAGTTGAAACGGCTTGAGAATTAGACTGTTGCAATAAGCCTTTCTGCTAAAAGCATCTGCAATCACATTCGCCTTGCCAGGAGTATATTCGATACTCGGATTGTACTCCTGAATCATTTCGACCCATCGGGTTTGTCTGAGGTTAAGGTTGGGTTGAGTGAAGATATACTTGAGGCTCTTGTGATTGGTGAAAATGTCCACTTGCCTTCCCAATAAGAGATGTCTCCATGTTATCAATGCATGGACAACTGCCGCCAACTCAAGATCGTGAGTGGGGTAGTTCTTTTCGTTGGGCTTTAACTGACGAGAGGTATAGGCCACAACATTCTTCTCTTGCATCAACACAGCACCGAGACCTTGAAGGGAAGCATCACAGAATACTTCGAATGGTTTGGATTCATCAGGAGGAGTCAAAACAGGAGCTGTGACTAGCTTCTCTTTGAGGGTGTTGAAAGCGACGTCACACTCAGGCGTCCAGACATACTTCACATGCTTCTGGAGGAGGTTGGAAAGAGGCTTTGCAATCTTAGAGAAGTTCTCAACGAATCTTCGGCAATAGCTTGCAAGACCGAGAAAACTGCGGAGCTACTTGACATTCTGAGGTGGTTCCCAATTCACAACTGCAGAAACCTTCGCCGGATTAACAGCAATTCCCTTGGCGGAGATGATGTGACCAAGATAAAGAACTTCATCAAGCCAAAACTCACATTTGGAAAACTTCGCATAGAATTGATGTTCTCTGAGCTTGTCGAGCACCAATCGCAAATGTTTGGCATGATCCTTCTTATTCTTGGAGAAGACCAAAATATCATCGAGATACACCAGAACAAATTCATTGGTGTAGGGGTTGAAGATAAAGTTCATCATGCGAGAGAACATTGGAGGAGCATTGACAAGGCTGAAAGACATGACAGTATATTCATAAGAACCGTAGCTTGTTCTGAATGCTGTCTTGGGAATGTCTTCTTCACGAATGCGAATCTGATGATAACCCATACGAAGGTCAAGCTTTGAGAAAACTTTAGCACCTTTGAGTTGCTCGAAAAGCTCATTGATGTTGGGAAGTGGGTAATTGTTCTTGATTGTCTTCTTGTTCAATGGACGGTAATCGACACAAAGTCGGTCCGTGCCATCCTTCTTCTGGACAAAAAGAACTCCACAACCCCATGGGGAAGAACTCGGTCTGATCAAACCCAGACGCTCTTGTTCATCGAGCTGCTTCTTCAATTCCTTCAGCTCCTTGGGTCCAAGCTTGTATGGACGCTTGCAAACGGGTTCAGTTCCAGGCTCAAGATCAATAACGAACTCGACTGGCCGATGAGGCGGCATACCTGGAAGCTCTTCTAGAAAGACATCTTGATACTCACAAATGACTGGAATTTGAGAAATAGCATCCAATTTGCCCTTCTCATTGAGAGAAAACAACCGAATGGTTTCATCGCGAGCAGCATAGATGATAACATCCTCAGAAGGGTGTGTCAATTGAATTTGCCTGGCAGCACAATCAAGCTGAGCCTTGTGCTTAGAAAGCCAGTCCATCCCGAGAATAAGATCAATATCAGAATCGCCAAGAACAACTCGAGAAGACAGAAATTTATAGTCGCCCATCTTGATGGAAACATCCAGAACCATGTAGCTTGCGTTCATGCTTTTAGCAGGAGAGACAACTGCTAATGGTCTAGGCAACTCTTGGAAAGACAAATAATGCTTAGATGCAAATGGTCTTGAGATGAAACTAAGCGATGCACCAGTGTCAAAAAGAACTTTTGCAGGAATATCATTAACAGGAAGATTACCGATGATCACATCTGAAGAATCCTCTGCCTGAGCTGCATTCATCATGTTGACCTTTGCAAACTTGGAATGATGCTTGACCACTGCATTGCTTGAAGATCTCACAGGAGGAGGAGGAGGAAGGCGCCTTTGATTTAAGCATTTGTTCGTGTAGTGGCCTTTCTGCGGGCACTTGTTGCAAGTCACTTCTGAGAGCGGACGGTGATAAGGAGCACTTGACCTTCAAGCTTGAGGCTGAGACTTGTTCTGATAGCTTGGGTTGGGTGGGTGGGAAGATCCACGAGCACCTGAGTTCTTCTGATGGTAAGGCTGACGAAACGGAGGAGGAGGAAGATAAAACTTCTGCTGCTTAGCTGCCACTTGTGAGGAAGAAGAAGATTGCACTGCATCTCTAATTCTCTTCTTAGAAGCCTCACACTTGAGCTGAGCGCCTTCTTGCTTGAGTGCCATATTGTAGAATTGATCAAACTGAGTAGGCTCAACAAGAACGAGAGCTAACTGCAGATCTTCTCTAAGGGCACCTTTGAACTGATAGATCATACTCTTCTCGTCTGGAACATCTTGCTTAGCAAAACGAGCAAGTTTCTGAAACTGCTTGTTGTATTCATACACTGACATGTCGCCTTGCTTGAGATTGCGGAACTCCTCTCGCTTGCTCTCAACAACACTGGTAGGAATATGGTGAGCTTTAAAGTCCCGATAGAAATCAGCCCAAGTAATCACTCGACCACCTCTGGAATCCTTGTATTGCTGGAACCAATTAGCTGCCTGATCCTTGAGCTGAAAAGAAGCGAACTTGACATAGTCCTCAGGCCTAACGTTGCTGCATTCAAAATGCTTGTTGATATCCACGAGCCAATCATCGGCGTCCGTGGCCTCGGCACAGTAGCTGAAAGACTTCGTCTGATTTGCAAGGAATTGGTTGAGGGTTGGAAACTGAGGCTGATGATTGAACTGCCCTTGACCTTGATTCCCTTGGTTGCCTTGGCCTTGGTTGCACTCTTGCATGAGCTGGATCATCATCTGAGCATGGGCGTTAGAGGCTGCCATCAAAGCTTGCCATGCCTCCGAAGGCGGAGGTGGAGGTGGAGGGTTCGCCTGACTCCCATCATTGCGATCCGGATTCTGACGCGTTGGCGGAGCCATCCTGAAGAGGTTGACATCCGTTAGCATCTTGATAGACAGATAGACAAGTTGAATCAATTGGATAGAAATTGCAACATATAGTCTTCACAATAAACATTCGAGCAAAGATGAATGAATGAATTCCAAAGTAAACATCACACGTCCATAAAGGTGAGAAGCCACTTGAATAGAGATTGATGAATGAAATAAACGAGGTACGACTGGAACAAATACGTGGTAAGGATTACCCAATCACAAACCAAATATCTGCGGGAAGAAATGCTAGAGCTACTTGAATCCCACCTATAAACTCCCGAAACTTTCTGGTTATGCAATCTGGTGTTGGGGATACAGGGGAAGCACAATATCTCACCCAAACTAACAATCCCTACATCCAGCTGTATCCATCCGTCAACACATAACCAAGAAACCTTCGGAAATCGTGTACCTCAACCTTCGAAAAGCATCCGTTATACGAGTTATGGCAATACTCCCGAGCTCGCCCCAATACTGGGTTATCGGGGTTATCTCACCAACAACTGCATAAAAGAGATTTTCGATGTCGGCAAATCTCAGGTATTCCCGAACTGCAACGATAAAATTGTGACGACAACACCTCGGAGCTCAACTCCCCAGGACACTGCCACAACCCCTAAATGTCAGGAGCCACCAAGAACAATGTTCTCGTCACAAAACCATCGGAACGATTCCAAGATACCCGCGTGATCCTAAAAAAAATTTAGTGAAAAATTTGAGAAGAGGATAGTCAAAACATCTACGTCAGGAGACCTCACCAGAGCGACGAAGGGACTGAGGAGTAAAAAGAATCCTACTCTCCGATATATATAATCCTAAGACTCAAAACATTTTTGTTCTAGACTCAACATCGCCAGCAAACAATCAAGCAGGGGGCTTCTAAGTCGGGGATGGCTCTGATTACCAACTTGTAACACCCACGATGCGGCTATATCTCCCACGTGTCGAAGCACGACTTAGAGGCATAACCGCATGGTGGTTTTGTCGCAAGAAGGGTCATCTTCACACAATCCCATGTAATGAACAAGAATGGGATAAAGAGAGTTGGCTTACAATCGCCACTTCACACAATACATAAATTAAGATCATACATCATTCAATACACTCATAGACCGGCTACGGTCAAGTTCAAATGAAAAGAAGACAACCCCAAATGCTAGATCTCCGATCGTCCCGACTGGGCACCTCTACTGATCATCTGGAAACGATACATAATAACGACCAAGGGCCTCATCAAATTCCCACTTCAGCTCAGTTGCGCCATCTGCGCCAGTATCCTCGGGACCTGCATCTGTTTTGGTAGAATCTGTGAGTCACGAGGACTCAGCAATTTCACACCTGCGAGATCAAGATTATTTAAGCTCATAGGTAGGAAAGGGGTTAATATGGTGGAGCTGCAGCAAGCACTAAGCATATATGGTGGCTAACATACGCAAGTGAGAGCGAGAAGTGAAGCAACGCATCGGTCGAGAAACTAGAAGTGATCAAGAAGTGATCCTGAAACTACTTACGTCAAGCATAACACAAACCGTGTTCACTTCCCGGACTCCGCCGAGAAGAGACCATCACGGCTACACACACAGTTGATGTATTTTAAAGAGGTCAAGTGTCAAGTTATCTACAACCGGACATTAACAAATTCCCATCTGCCTCATAACCGCGGGCACGGCTTTCGAAAGATTATATACCCTGCAGGGGTGTCCCAAATCAGCCCATCACAAGCTCTCACGGTCAACGAAGGAATAGACCTTCTCCCGGGAAGACCCGATCAGTCTCGGAATCCCGGTTCGCAAAACATTTTGACAATGGTAAAACAAGACCAGCAAAGCCACCCGCTGTGCCAACAAATCCCGATAGGAGCTACACATATCTCGTTCTCAGGGCACACCGGATTGTCCAGACTTCCAGTAGGCCAGCCCAGAGTTGCCCCTGATGGCCACCGGCGGCCGATAGTTTGGACCAACACTCACGACGAGCACTGGCCCGGGG
>NC_041391.1:119019153-119021506 GCF_002162155.2 Triticum dicoccoides | reverse complement strand
GGGCTCTCGAAAACCCAAGGGAAAAGGGCTTAGGTGGCAAATGGTAAAACCAAGGTTGGGCCTTGCTGGAGGAGTTTTATTCAAAGCGAACTATTAAGGGGGTCCCATAAATCACCCAACCGTGTAAGGAACGCAAAATCAAGGAACATAACACCGGTATACGGAACTAGGGCGGCAAGAGTGGAACAAGTCACCAGGCATAAGGCCGAGCCTTCCACCCTTTACCAAGTATATAAGGTGCATTAATTTAAACAAGAGATATTGTGATATCCCAAAATATCCGTGTTCCGACCAGGAACAAACTTCATCTTCACCTGCAACTAACAATGCTATAAGAGGGGCTGAGCAAAAGCGGTGACATAGCCAATCAATGGTTGCTAGGACAGGTTGGTTAGAGGGTTGACATGGCAATAGGTAGGCATGGTAAACAATGGCAGGAAGAGCTAACATAGCGATAGAGCGAGTACTAGCAAGCAAAGATAGAAATGATTTCGAAGGTATGGTCATCTTGCCTGCAAGGTTCTCAGAGTTGTCGAAGGCTGGATCCTCGTTAGAGTACTCAGCAGCTTCCTCGTGCACGTACTCGTCTCCCGGCTCTACCCAAAGCAAGAACACAAGCAAGGAACCACAATAAATCACGGTGCAATGCACAAGCAACATGATGCAAAACATGTCATGATATGCGAGATGTGGTATGTAATGCATAGGCGTGCTTCGGAAGGAAAGATGATGAACAAGGCATCAACTTGGCAAACCAAGTATGCCGCTGGAAAGATGAGATGATTTCGGTTGAAATTGATGTAAAGATCACTGGATTCGGATGCACGGTTTGCAAATGGCAAGCAAGACAAGTATGGCACAAAGCTGTGATTAACAGCACGATGCTACTTAGCATGCAACAATAAACTATGCTACAGCACCCCAACATAAAAACAAAACATATTGAGATCATCTACAGGATATGCTTTACAAAAGAGGAACACTGAGCTATGGCTAAATCACATCATAACAGGTTCAAACAAGCATGGAGAAAGTGCATAAAATTATCAGGTTGGACATGGCAGAAACAACATCACGAAGCAATGTTCAGAACAGGTTATCAACATGCTACAGAAACATATAATAGCAAACTAAGGCATGCCATGAATCTACTCAAAGCATAGATCAAAAGTCCCTTACTGACCATAAGCCAAAAATGATCAGAAAATATGGTGGCACCCACGTAAACATAGCAAGTTTCGTTAACAGATTTCAGCAAACAAAGCATGGCATTGAAATAATTACAAAGGCACCTTCGTGAGGTCGATGCACTCACTACAGAGAACCTCATGATAAACTAAGAATACATCCATTAATAAGACATGTCATAGAAGCTATACATGGCAAGAAACAACAACATAGCATACCCATACCAACTATAACAACCTCGGCCAAATTGAATAACATGTAAACAATCTGCCACGAAACATTTTGAAGCAAAAGTAGAGCACGAAAATGACATGCTAGACTACTCCATAATTGCAACCAGGACCATGGATGGATAGAGCATAGACATGTTTTCAAAACACCCTTACTGAAGTATCTCAAATTATGCATGGATCTCTCTGTAGCAACATGTTTACATGGCATGAAAATTACAGCACAACAGGAACTAAAATCAGCATTAACACGAAGCCTAGTTTGCATGCTTGTGCTAGTCACCACATTGATCACAAAAATTACATGGTAAGCACCTCTGTAAATAAGACATAGCCTAGTTCAAAACACATTTAGGGACCAAGTCCAAAGGATGCACACCTCAATCATGGCAAAAATGACAAAAGAGCTCGTGCTGATAAGATTCTGAAACTAACATTATGAAGCCCTCTTCCAACAGCATTTCGGGCATCAAGATGACCTCAAATGCAAAAGATGCAATGGAATGAAATGATGTACCCTTTGAGGCGAACAATTTGACATATTACACGCATGAAACGGAGCTACGGGTGCGAAGATGTGATGCGATGAACATGCAATGATTTTAACAGCAGAAAATGACTGTCGAAAACGGGGGGGAAATTCAACCGGATCTGGATCTGGCCCGGGTCCGAGGTCGCCGGAGTCGGGGCTGGCCGGAGGGAGGAGGACGAGGCCGGGGCGGCGCGAGGAGGCCGGAGGGGAGGAGGGCGAGCCCGGGGCGTGCTGCTCCGGCCGGATCCTCGCCGGAGTCGGGTGGCGGCGACGCGGGGAGGCGGCCGGGCTGCGGGGCGCCGGAGGCGGCCGGCGGCGGAGAAGCGGCGGCAGAGGGCACGGGACGTGAACCGCGGGAGCTCGCCGGAGGCGGACGGCGGCGGCGACGGCCGGAGACGCGGCG
>NC_041391.1:119017385-119018546 GCF_002162155.2 Triticum dicoccoides | reverse complement strand
CGGGCCGCGGCGGGCTTCGGTGGCGGCAAGCGCGGCGGCGCCACGGGGCAGCGGACGATTCGTCCGGGTGGGGCGGGCGGACATGTCCGGCCGTCCGGATTTCGTCCGGCGGCGCGGAGAGGGAAAAATTGCTAGGGTTTGCCCGTGAATTTCGGGGAAGGGATCTATTTATAGGGGTAGAGGGAGCTAGGAGTGTCCAAATGAGGTGCGGTTTTCGCCCACACGATCGTGATCGAACGACCGAGAGCATGGAGGGGAGTTAGATGGGTTATTGGGCTGTTTTGGAGGGGTGTTGGGCTGCAACACAAAAGAGGCCTTTGCGGGAGTGCGGTTAACCGTTGGAGTATCAAACGAGCTCCAAATGACCCGAAACTTGACAAGTGGTCTACCGGTGCTATACCAGGGCCACTTGGCAAGGCTCGGTCCATTCCGAGAACGTTCAACACCCGCACACGAAAAGAGACAAGAGGGGGCGCCGGTGCATGTGGGAGTGTCGGATTGCGAAACGGACAACGGGGAAAATGCTCGGATGCATGAGACGAACACGTATGCAAAATGAAATCCACATGATGACATGATATGAGATGCATGGCATGAATAAAATGAAAAACAAAAGACAAAACCCAACCACGGAGGGAAATATCATATCACATCGCCGAAAAAGGCAAGAGTTGGAGATACAAATATGGAAAGTTACATCCGGGGTGTTACACCCATGGTGCGCCATTAGTATCTTCCCGCCTTCAAAATTCAAAATAAATCAAAAAATAAAAATAAAAAAAAGTTACTAATGGCGCACCTGCCCATGGTGCGCCATTAGTATCTTCCTGCCATCAAAATTGAAAATAATAATAATAAAAAAATAGTAATGGCGCACCTGCCCATGGTGCGCCATTACTATGCCGTATATATGGCTGGGCGTGTCCTCTCCTCCTTACCTCTTCATTCTTCTCCTCCACTCCACCTCTCCTCCACTACACCTCTCCTCCACTCCTCCACTCCATCTTCCCTTCTCTCCTCCACCATACTACCCTCCTCCTCTCCGGCGACCTCCTCCTCCTCTCCGGTGACCTCCTCCTCCCTCCTCTCCTCTCTCCCCTCCCATCCCCTCATGGTTTCTCCTCCCTCCTCTCCGGTGAGCTCCTCCTCCCTCATCTCCGG
>NC_041391.1:118978081-119017209 GCF_002162155.2 Triticum dicoccoides | reverse complement strand
TCCTCCTCTCTCCTTTCCGGTGAGCTCCTCCTCCCTCCTCTCCGGTGAGCTCCTCCTCCCTCCTCTCCTCCCATCCCCTCATGGTTTCTCCCTCCTCCTCTCCGATGCTCCAGTGAACTCCTCTCCGGCGACCTCCTCCTCCTCTCCGGTGAACTCCTCTCCGGCAAAAGAACACGGCAAAAGAACGTACAAGATCCAAAAACAAGAACAAAATTTGAAATAATATCGTGCAAAAAAATGAGCAAAAAATGGGCAAAAAAATCATGATCCAGATCCAAATTCAAAATTCAAAAATAGCAATGGCGCACGGTGGGGGTTAGACGGTGCGCCACTACTATTTTCCCGCCTTCAAAATTCAAAAATACTAATGGCGCACCGTGGCCTATACTAATGGTGCACCAGTGGTGCGCCATTAGTATACCAGATACTAATGGCGCACCACTGGTGCGCCATTAATAAAAAATACTAGTGGCATGATACTAATGGCGCACCAGTAGTGGGCCATTAGTAGGCAAAACTGGTGCACCATTAGTAGGCCTTTTCCTAGTAGTGGAAGCCTCATGATTTTGCTGCAGTAAAAGCTAGAGTCGTGCAAATGATACAGTTACCCAATGTTGTACCATCCAATGTACCACCTAAACAATCGCACAGTTTTGGCACCTCATTGCCGAAAGATTCTCAAAGTATTGGGGAGCAATCTCATGGCGAGTGGATGGAAATTGATATGAAAAAGTTTAAAGCTCGCCAAGCTGAGATGTGGGCTAAAATTAGACGAGAGCGAGAAGCCTTGCAAATTCAAAACGATGAAGTTATTGATTCAGGTAACAAAGAAAATTCGGTTATTAGAAAAGCCGAATCAAGTAGTATATATTCTGAGTCCATCAAATCCAAAGAGGCAAGCATTATTGAGAAAGGGCATGGAAAGCATAGCAAAACAGCCATGCTTGATTTTTCTGAAGTCAATGGAACCTACTTCCTGCCCTATGAGTTCTGTGCCATTCACAAGCCTCAAGGACAAGAACAAGTAGCCGAACAAAGTTTGGCTGACATGGATCTTCAAGGCAATGATGCACGGAATCAAGAAAATGATGATGATACGTCGTTGGGGAGCCAACCAAAGATGGAGCAAAATATTGTTCAAGTCACACCACCATCATGCTCTCCCAACATATTTGAAGAGGTATGCCTAGCAAGTGATTTTCCTACTTTCAGATTTGGTCGCAACTTCATAGTTGATGCATCTATTAGAAAAATCCTCATAAGTAATTTTGAAAGACCAATGAAGAAGGGTAATTTACTTGTTAGCAATAAAGTTGTTATTGAGAATAGCGGTCAACCTATTGTTCCATTTATAAAGACCGATAGTGACCTATTATTGCAGCCAAAGTTTTCCCCATTACTTTATCAAAATTTCATATCTAATTGGGTAGCTTTGCTTGTTTCATACGTGGTTTGCACTTGGTCTCAGTTGAGACATGTATATTATTGCAGCCAAGGTCAAATTGTTTTGAGAAATCCGATGCTAATATAATATCATATCCAAATACATCGGAGATAGGGTGCAAAACACAATTCATAGCCGAATGGGGATATTCCAAATTTTAACCATTTGTTTGCTTAACTCCAAAGCCGCTCTCACATCAAGACCGTCTAGAAGATAAAAGGTATACCTTCAATTCAAACATGTGTGCTCAAATCTTTGATTTGCTGTCGAGAAATAATTATATTAGAATTCTTGATCACCATGTAAAGCCATCAATCCAAGGACGAATGTATTGTAAGTTGCATGATTCGTCCAAGCATAATTTTGAGGATGCAACATGTTTCGTCAAATAGTTAAATCGGCCATTGTAAAAGGACGATTGAAGTTTGTTGAAACACCAAGAGATGACTAGTCTATTCCGATTGGTCCCGATGGCAAAAAGTTTTTGCATCGGCTACTTCAAGCTGATCCATTTAAAGAGAAGGTAAAAACTGCAGGCGATGGGATCAAGCTTTCAAGTAAAGAAGTTGTTGAAGAGCATAATGAACATAATCTTGAGGGTGACAATTCCATCGAAGCTATAATGGAGACGCCAAGGACTGGGGGGCAGCAAGCAAATCCAGTGATCGATGAAAGCAAACCAAAGGAAAACAACGACCGAAATAAGCACAACTGTAAGAGATCAAAAATCATCTTCGCTGAACTATTGGATAAAATAAGAGTGAAGATAAGAATGCTTATCGGCCAAATCATGGAAAGAAACCAAGATCACCCCCAAGGCGCAAATATGAGGATCGGTATTCGCAAAGTGAGAATTTTAATGCAACATATTCCTATCCTTATTTTGGCCCACCAATGCCAATGCCCTGGATGCCTCCTTATGCTCATATGGAATCATGTACATCATGGGACAGGTATGTGTCACATCCCTGGTCCTGTTATGCACTAGGCCAGACCTCATGTGAGCATCATGTTTTAATTCAACTGAAATTTGAATTGAGGGATTTTCAAAGCCTCAGAAACCTTCTAAAAATGATCAACATTAAAATCTTCTCAAAGAAGTCCAAGAAAATGTTCCTCATAGCCTCTGAAAATATTGCAAGGTGGTAAAACTCAAAACAATATTTTTGGTATCTCAGAGTTAATTATTTTGGGCCTTTGAATTAAATAAATAACTATTTGCATTGGATATATATTTGATATATGAATGATATATGTCCAATAATTACTGGAACATTTTATGTGGTTTGGTATATTTTAGTTCTAGCCACATAACTATTTTCAGGATTTTATAAAATGGTTTAGTATTTTACTAAACTAAAACAACACAGAACAAAATATAAAACAGAACAGAAATTAAAAATAGAGCAGAAGACTTACCTGGTAGCCCACCAGTAGCCCAGCCACTTACCTGGCGCCCCCAACCGGCCCAGCACGGCCCAGACCACCGCCGCTCTCCCCCCTGTCGTCTTCCTCCCTCGCCAGAAGGACAGAGGCGAGGCGTGGCGAGCGCCGACGCCGCCCCGGCCACGTCCTGCTTGCCGCCTTCTCCCCGACGCGTCTAGATGGCGCCACGCACCTCCCTGCCTCTCTCCCTCACTCTCCCGCGCTCTCACCCGCTTCCCTTCCTCTGCTCTCTCTCTCTCGCAGCCCGAGCAGAGCTCATCGCCGCCGCTCGCTGTTGCCGCACCCAGAGCCTCCCCCTCGACCCCTCGGTGTGCCCAGCAACTCGGCTACCTCGCCCTCATCCTCTCCGCCGAGTCAAGCGACCTCGGACGCCCTGCATCGCCGTCATCGAGCCGTCTTCTTCACGCACGGCCGCCGGATGCCGCTTGTGGATTCGCCGCCTCCGACGCCTCCCCGAGACCACCGAGCTGCTCATCGACCTTGCTGTGAGCCTCCGTGCAGAACCACTCTCTTTCCCCTCGCGTTTGCGAGCTCTAGGCCATAGCTCCGTCGCGGCCGAACTCCGGTCGCCGCTGACCTCGTCGCCGCCATCACTGCAGCCACTCGAGCTCCCACCCGAGTACACCAGTGTGCTCAGCGCGCCTCCACGAACCTGCAGCTACCAGTAGCTCCGCCTCCCGTGCCCTCTAGCACCATACTCGGCTGCTCCCGAACGCCGGCCGCCGCCACGAGCTCGACTCCGGCGAGCTCGAACCACCCCAACCCCTCCCATTTGGCTCTCTGGATGCGCAAGAGTGAGGGTTATGCCCTGGTACCCTCAGCGCGCCAATCCGACGCCCTAGCGCAAGTCCGGCGTGCCCCCGCCGTGTTCTGTGGTCGCCGTTGGCTGGTCTCCGACGTGCTGACGTGGCGCCGTCGTTAGGGGCTAGTGACCCTGCTAATTAACCCCTGTGACACTGACAGCTGGGCCCCGCCGTCTAATTAATCGTAGATTAGTTTCTGTTTAGTTTTAACTAATATCACTGGGCCCACGCGTCAGCTTTGACTAAGCTGACGTGGCTGTTGACTGGGCCCACATGGCAGCGACACTAATCAGCCCCAGTCACTAACCAGTGGACCCCACTGGTCAGGTTTGACCTGAACCTGCCCTGTTGACCTGATGACATCAAGGTGATGTCATGCTCACGCATTAAATGATTTTCTGGATTTAAAATAAATTAGAAATTCTAGAAAATTGTATAAACTTCTAAAAAACATAGAAATTCAACCGTAACTCCAAATCAAATAATTTATATATGAAAAATTATCAGAAAAATTCAAGGAATCCATCTGTACCATTTTCATGCATGTTTGAACAATGTTTGTCCTCTGTTTTGGACAAAACAAATAAAGGGCATTTAAATAATCATATATGGAGTTGGAATTTGAATCTTGTATTCAAACCAACTTCTTTTAATCTGTTGCTAGTTGCATTAGCTCAAAACACATTCATATTGCTATGTCATGAGCATGCATCATATTGTGCATTGCATTGATTGTATTTCTTCTTTGTTGCCGGTATCTGTTCCCTCCCGGTAGACGATGTTCCGACGTTGTGACCGTTGACACCGATGAAGACTCAATGTTATCTTCAGAAGTGCCAGGCAAGCAAAACCCCCTTGTTCATTCCGATACAATCCTACTCTCTCGCTCCTGCTCTCTTTTACTACATTAGGACAACATCGATTCATCTGTTACTTGCTGCGGTAGCTGAACCCCTTTATCCTTTGCATGACCTGTCATTGCCACAGTAAATAGATGAAACCCACTAGCATGAGTAGGAGTTGTTTGAGCCCTGTTGTGCCTACTCATTCATGTTTGTTTGTCATGCCTGCTACTGCTTAGAGTTGAGTCAGGTCTGATTCACCGGGGATGAATCAGAGGTGTGTGAACATGTCCTACTATGTGTGAGCTAAGTGTGTGAACACGATTTGGTAAAAGGTATCGGTGAGAGGCCATGTAGGAGTACATGGTGGGTTGTCTCATTGAAGCCGCCCTCAGGAACTCAGTTCTGTGTTTGTGATCCATGATTCAGCTACTACCATACATTGGGCCCTGAAATATGACCTCGCTCGACTTCTTATTCACCCTTGTCCTCTGTCCAGGAGTTGCAAGTAGTTTCTGGTGCTTGTAGTATGCTGGAGGCCATGGACAGCGCTGACCGTAGGGGTGGGCTGTGATGCAGTAGACACGTGGCCGGGTATACCGGGCGCCCGTTTGGTGTCACGGAACCCTGTTCACATTGTTTGGGGCTGTGAGCGAAACTCCGGCCGGATCTCCTCATGGATGGAACTCGAATAGGCGATAAACCTAGACTAGAGACTTGAGTGTTTAGGTAGGTCATGGTCTACACCCAAGTTGGCTTTCGCTTGAAGTCTGCCGAGCACATGTCATGTGCAGACGCTAAGTGGTGGAAACATGTATGAAGAAGTACACCCCTGCAGGGTTAACATCATCTATTCGAATAGTCGTGTCCGCGGTAAAGGACTTCTGGGTTGCTTATATCAGTTCATAGACAAGTGAAAGTGGATACTCTAAAATATGCAAGATAAGCGTGAGTGCTATGGATGGCATTCTCGTAGGGAGACGGGAGCGGATCCATAGTGGTGTATTGATATGGTGAATATGTGGACTCGTGTGCGCCACCTCAAAAGAGTTACTTGCAGTCGTAGTTCAGGATAGCCACCGAGTCAAAGCTGGCTTGCTGCAGTTAAACCCCACCATCCCCTTTGTTGATAATGATGCATATGTAGTTAGTTCTGATGTAAGTCTTGCTGGGTACATTTGTACTCACGTTGCTTAATTTATGTTTTTGCAGAGAGACTTCGGTCTCGCTAGTAGTTCCGCGTGGACTTCGATGTTTAGCTTGTTACCTCAGCTACGATCTTGTGCCCTCGGCAGGATCTGGTAGATAGTCAGGCTTCTCAGCCTTTTCCATTTATAGATGTCTGTACTCAGACATGATAGCTTCCGCTTGTGTTTTGATTTGTATGCTCTGAATGTTGGGTCATGAGACCCTTGTTTGTAATATCTCGCTCCTCAGAGCCTATTGGATAAACTACTTGAGTCGTAGAGTCATTTTGTGATGCCATGTTGTATTGCACATATCGAGCATATTGTGTGTATGTTATTGAAATGCTTGGTACGTGTGGGATCTGACTATCTAGTTGTTTATCTTTAGTAGCCTCTCTTACCGGGAAATGTCTCCTAGTGTTTCCACCGAGCCATGGTAGTGTGCTACTGCTCCGAAACACTTAGGCTGGCCGACATGTGTCCTTCTTCGTTCCTATGTCTGTCCCTTCAGGGAAATGTCACGCGATGAATACCGGAGTCCTGTTAGCCCGCTACAGCCCGGTTCACCGGAGTCCTGCTAGCCTAGTGCTACAGCCTGGATTCACTCGCTGATGCTGGGTCACGGATGCCTGTCCCTGTAAGTTTGTGCCACTTTGGGTTTACGACTAGCCATGTCAGCCCGGGCTCCTTATCATATGGATGCTAGCGACACGGTCATATACGTGTGCCAACAGGCGCAAACGGTCCCGGGTAAAGGTAAGGCGACACCCGTGGGAATACCGTGCGTGAGGCCGCAAAGTGATATGAGGTGTTACATGCTAGATCAATGTGGCATTGAGTCGGGGTCCTGACAGCGTTGGTATTAGAGCTTGACTGCCTGTAGGATTACCAAGCCAAACTGGTCGAAGTTGAGTCTAGAAATTCTTTAGTTATGTAAGGGAATTGATTGTGGGATGGAACGTAAGGCTCTTTTTACTCCTTATACTTTATGCCTTTCTGATCTGAGTCATCTTATCTTTCCTACGGGGATTAAGAACTAGGCTATCTCTTCTTTCTATCAGGATCACGTGTTACTAATCCATAGACTTATAAGATTGTTGGATTTAAGCTTGAGTTCAGTTCCTATTACTTCTGTATGTTAACTGTTGATCTCCAAACCTTGATATTGTGCCTCTGAGTGGCTATGCCACCATTTTTGTAGCATGTTTCAAATCTTTTTGAGCATTTACAGCCGTTATGCTGTCCGAGTCATCTCAGGTCTCTAAACAGTCTGATGCACTTGCAAATTCCTTCCTCCCGTTTCAATGTTCCTTTGGGCCAGATTAACCACACTAATCAGTGAGTTGAGGTACTCTGTTACCTTGACATATATGTTGGAGATATTATTATGACCCTAGGTGTCTTAGGGGATCATCTAGTAATTTAGCCATGATTTGTGTTCCCAGTGTGATGATTCTGGCCATCATTCTCGAAAGCATCCCGTGATGCTACTTAGTAATAGGTATTCTGTTCCTGGGTTCTTGAACCCGAGATTCACTCTACCTACTTCATGTTGAGGGTAATTGCTAGTGCCTTTAGGATATTAGTAACCTTTGCGATAGTCCTTGAAGTCCGTGGTATCTTCTTCTTCCAAATACCATGAACTACTTATGGCAGAAGTTCCTCGTTGAACTGAAATATCACAACAGGATTATTCTTGATGCGTTCTCCATTATATATTGTGGCTCTGCCAGTTCTACCTTTCTGCATGGGTTATCCGGAAGAAATATGTTGAACTTCGTTCGACATGCTAAACCATGCATCCACAACTCAGAAAATCGTATGTTCCTTTGAGTTGTCCCTCTTTAGTTGTCTTCTGACCCTCGTTTATCAATTGATAGTCAAGAGTATGCGTGCAATCGTTCATCGATACCTATTACTCTTGTGGTCCGTCAAGCCATTCTATTCCGGAATGACTAGGAGAAACAAACTCCAGTACCTCATCCATATCTAGGATTGGGTCAAAACAATTGTACTCCGCAGATCAAAATGCCAATCCAGCTTTTGCTCTGTTCTACATTGGAGTATTACGATCTTTATATCAAGATTGTCATGGGAATTGCACACCATCCTATGAACTCTTGACACAGTGATACTTCTCACCATCATTAGTCATTCCTCGGTCTTCGTGTTGATGCAATCGGAATGTCGACAAGTGAGTCGTGATGTGTGAAATCAATACTGCTAGCAACTCCGTTGTTTGGTAGTTAAAGGACAATAATTTCATTCTTAGCATGTTGGTTAGTGAATCATCATTCTAAGATTGATCGTGCTACCTAGTCCATTCTCCTGGTTCACTCCTCGATCGATGAGTTAGGATTATTTCAAATCCTTGCCCTATTGATCATATCGTCTTGCCCTGAAAAGCAGGATTGTCCTCGATCTTAGTAACATATCGGTGGTTCGTGATTTTCCGGATATCTTCTTGAAAGTATCACCAGGTTGTCACCTGACTGTTATGTTGAGCTCGTGATCAAGTTGGTTTATCCTGTAAACCACCCTTTCTCCAAGAATCCGTGTTGGATACCCCTGAGCTAGTTGGTTAAGCTATGCATCAACTTGGAGAGTTGGAAGATAGAAGCTTGTCCGATATAGTTCATTATAAGGGATGTCTTGTATGTGTTGAAGAAAGTTGATATTTTCATCGACTGAACCTCGTGATCAGTTAATGGACCTATCATTTTTATCCAACCTTTGATTGGAGTATGGGCTATCATCCAATCAGACCAGAACCAACGATATTCGTAATGTTGTCTTACTCGTGGTTGATCCCTCGAGCATACACCATTATATCTTTTGGGTCTGACCAATGCTATCACTTGTTCACTTAACTATGGAATTCCTTTTAAAAGGAAACCCAGATGAATTGTTGTTGTGCCCATTGACAACATCCTTGTCTTCTCCATAATTTTGCTGAACATTAAGCTAGTGTTGGAAACTTTTGAAAGCATTTGTTCATGCTAGCTCATGAAGCATATGTTCGGATGTAAGAAGTGACTTCCTCTAGTTCATGTCCATTTGATGCAAGTTGCCGCCGTGGACTCGAGAAAGTCAATGTTGCTTCCTCTGGAATCATCGCAAGTCAGTCATGCACACGTGCGAAGTATTCTGTGGTCTGGAGACTTGCAACCTTCATTCCATATGTGTATCCTAGCACACCAAGCCACTGACTGATTTGTTCAAGGAGAAGGAGTATCTTCATAAGAGCTAATCCGGACTTATGAAAGAACTTCGATATCCTCGCTGATGGTTCCCAACCAGAACTCGGTAGTGTTTTATTGTAAGACTACCATGTGGGCATGCTTGTCTGGGACAACGTGTTCACATGTTTGTAGCAGAACCAGCTCATGTTTTGGAGCTTGCTATCGTAGTTCATCTCCCGAGAATCCCGCAACATCATCTCGTCGATTTGTGTTGCAAACTTTCATTTTTCTTCCTTGACTCGATGAGTCTGGAATATCCTGACACCAACAAGATCTGAATCTCAGGCAGATATGATGGTTGGAACATTTCCCCAAGAACTATAATATTGGTTCCTCGATAACTGGTAAAGTGGATGTCGTGGCCAGCACCACCCAGCCGAAAGACCTATTGTTGTAGTATCTTAATTGAAGAAGTTGGCCACCTCCCCATAAGGATTTCGTAGGATTTACCTCCGTAACTGTTCCTTATGGATTCTATTGCTCCCGAAGTCCGACCTTTTACTTGATGTTCTAGTTATCAAACCATATCTATGAATGGGATACACTAGCACATCAAGGAGAACATTAGAAGCGGAGTGCTAAATGTCTCTCGGTCGATCATCCAGATTTTCTTTCCTTGGCATTGCTAGGGTGAAATCTGAGAAAGTGTTATCTTCCTTTGCATCTGCATCATCCATCATCATTCATCATGGTAGCAAGTTGTGTTGCCAGGATCCTTGACACGGATGTTGGTAAAACCTTGATGATTATGGAAATGCTCAAGTTCTTGAGAGCACGCACAAGTGCTACGTGTTATCATCGGCACTAACTAGGATTCCTCTCAGTTTCCTCGGCAATGCTATGAACTTTTCAAACAGTGAATTCACTCTCTATTGTTGGGTTCTTCCCCAGTTACCAGAATCATTCCCAGCATTTGCATTTCGTTCCCAGCTTGCACCGCCAATGTGCCATTCTACCATGGGTCTCTTCCATTTCCCGGGGTAAGCAAAATCATCCATTACGTTGTCTTCAACAAGGTAATCCACAACATCCAAGTCCGAGTATGCCATTCTACCGACCCCCGCCAAACGATCGGTCGAGAATTGCCTTAGGTTGGTTTAAAGAGTTTCAATGATCTCTGAATCAAAGGTAATTCTTTTTGCCACTTAAGGGGATATTTCTACGAGTCACCTTCCCTAAGGTGCATCGTTATGGTATCATGGAAACTCAACTCCTCGCTACGTTGACAACCATTCACCACCCTTTTTAGCGTGGAATTGTTGTCTACCTAGTGAACCTTTGTCATCTGCTTCACTCCATTCCTATGGATGTGTGCTTCGTCTCTCAGCTCGAGAGATGTTGCTATGTCTCAATCCGTGGGTTAATCCTGAGTTGTTCGACCTTCGAGAAGAACAATTCTTTTAGGGTCTTCCCTTTCCTCTCGCTGACATGATAGTTGGAGTTCTCAGAGGAAGACTTCGAGACAAAGATGGTGTTTCAATCAACGTTCATTTGAAGTGCAACCTGGATCGTGAAGATTGTGCTAGTTGCGTTCCCCCTTCACCTTACCCTACGCTTAAATCTCGGGACGATATTTTAGTTTAGTAGGGGTGAGTTGTCACATCCCTGGTCCTGTTATGCACTAGGCCAGACCTCATGTGAGCATCATGTTTTAATTCAACTGAAATTTGAATTGAGGGATTTTCAAAGCCTCAGAAACCTTCTAAAAATGATCAACATTAAAATCTTCTCAAAGAAGTCCAAGAAAATGTTCCTCTTAGCCTCTGAAAATATTGCAAGGAGGTAAAACTCAAAACAATATTTTTGGTATCTCAGAGTTAATTATTTTGGGCCTTTGAATTAAATAAATAACTATTTGCATTGGATATATATTTGATATATGAATAATATATGTCCAATAATTACTGGAACATTTTATGTGGTTTGGTATATTTTAGTTCTAGCCACATAACTATTTTCAGGATTTTATAAAATGGTTTAGTATTTTACTAAACTAAAACAACACAGAACAAAATATAAAACAGAACAGAAATTAAAAATAGAGCAGAAGACTTACCTGGTAGCCCACCAGCAGCCCAGCCACTTACCTGGCGCCCCCAACCGGCCCAGCACGGCCCAGCCCACCGCTGCTCTCCCCCCTGTCGTCTTCCTCCCTCGCCAGAAGGACAGAGGCAAGGCGTGGCGAGCGCCGACGCCGCCCCGGCCACTTCCTGCTTGCCGCCTTCTCCCCGACGCGTCTAGATGGCGCCACGCACCTCCCTGCCTCTCTCCCTCACTCTCCCGCGCTCTCACCCCCTTCCCTTCCTCTGCTCTCCCCCTCGACCCCTCGGTGTGCCCAGAAGCTCGGCTACCTCGCCCTCATCCTCTCCGCCGAGTCAAGCGACCTCAGACGCCCTCCATCGCCGTCATCGAGCCGTCTTCTTCACGCACGGTCGCCAGATGCCGCTTGTCTATTCGCCGCCTCCGACGCCTCCCCGAGACCACCGAGCTGCTCATCGACCTTGCTGTGAGCCTCCGTGCAGAACCCCTCTCTTTCCCCTCGCGTTTGCGAGCTCTAGGCCATAGCTCCGTCGCGGCCGAACTCCGGCCGCCGCTGACCTCGTCGCCACCGTCACTGCAGCCACTGGAGCTCCCACCCGAGTACACCAGTGTGCTCAGCGCACCTCCATGAACCTGCAGCTACCAGTAGCTCCGCCTCCCGTGCCCTCTAGCACCATACTCGGCTGCTCCCGAACGCCGGCCGCCGCCACGAGCTCGACTCCGGCGAGCTCGAACCACCCCAACCCCTCCCATTTGGCTCTCTGGATGCGCAAGAGCGAGGGCTATGCCCTGGTGCCCTCAGCGCGCCAATCCGACGCCCTAGCGCAAGTCCAGCGTGCCCCCGCCGTGTTCTGTGGTCGCCGTCGGCTGGTCTCCGACGTGCTGACGTGGCACCGTCGTTAGGGGCTAGTGACCCTGCTAATTAACCCCTGTGACACTGACAGCTGGGCCCCGCCGTCTAATTAATCGTAGATTAGTTTCTGTTTAGTTTTAACTAATATCAGTGGGCCCACGCGTCAGCTTTGACTAAGCTGACGTGGCTGTTGACTGGGCCCACATGTCAGCGACACTAATCAGCCCCAGTCACTGACCAGTGGACCCCACTGGTCAGGTTTGACCTGAACCTGCCCTGTTGACCTGATGACATCAAGGTGATATCATGCTGACGCATTAAATGATTTTCTGGATTTAAAATAAATTAGAAATTCCAGAAAATTGTATAAACTTCTAAAAATCATAGAAATTCAACCGTATCTCCAAATCAAATAATTTATATATGAAAAATTATCAGAAAAATTCAAGGAATCCATCTGTACCATTTTCATGCATGTTTGAACAATGTTTGTCCTCTGTTTTGGACAAAACAAATAAAGGGCATTTAAATAATCATATATGGAGTTGGAATTTGAATCTTGTATTCAAACCAACTTCATTTAATCTGTTGCTAGTTGCATTAGCTCAAAACACATTCATATTGCCATGTCATGAGCATGCATCATATTGTGCATTGCATTGATTGTATTTCTTCTTTGTTGCCGGTATTTGTTCCCTCCCGGTAGACGATGTTCCGACGTTGTGATCGTTGACACTGATGAAGGCTCAATGTTATCTTCAGAAGTGCCAGGCAAGCAAAACCCCCTTGTTCATTCCGATACAATCCTACTCTCTCGCTCCTGCTCTCTTTTACTGCATTAGGACAACATCGATTCATCTGTTACTTGCTGCGGTAGCTGAACCCCTTTATCCTTTGCATGACCTGTCATTGCCACAGTAAATAGATGAAACCCACTAGCATGAGTAGGAGTTGTTTGAGCCCTGTTGTGCCTACTCATTCATGTTTGTTTGTCATGCCTGCTACTGCTTAGAGTTGAGTCAGGTCTGATTCATCGGGGATGAATCAGAGGTGTGTGAACATGTCCTACTATGTGTGAGCTAAGTGTGTGAACACGATTTGGTAAAAGGTATCGGCGAGAGGCCATGTAGGAGTACATGGTGGGTTGTCTCATTGAAGCCGTCCTCCGGAACTGAGTTCTGTGTTTGTGATCCATGATTCAGCTACTACCATACATTGGGCCCTGAAATATGACCCCGCTCGACTTCTTATTCACCCTTGTCCTCTGTCCAGGAGTTGCAAGCAGTTTCTGGTGCTTGTAGTATGCTGGAGGCCGTGGACAGCGCTGACCGTAGGGGTGGGCTGTGATGCGGTAGGCACGTGGCCGGGTATACCGGGCGCCCGTTTGGTGTCACGGAACCCTGTTCACATCGTTTGGGGCTGTGAGCGAAACTCCGGCCGGATCTCCTCATGGATGGAACCCGAATAGGCGATAAACCTGGACTAGAGACTTGAGTGTTTAGGTAGGTCGTGGTCTACACCCACGCCGGCTTTCGCTTGAAGTCTGCCGAGCACATGTCGTGTGCAGACGCTAAGTGGTGGAAACATGTATGAAGAAGTACACCCCTGCAGGGCTAACATCATCTATTCGAATAGCCGTGTCCGCGGTAAAGGACTTCTGGGTTGCTTATATCAGTTCATAGACAAGTGAAAGTGGATACTCTAAAATACGCAAGATAAGCGTGAGTGCTATGGATGGCGTTCTCGTAGGGAGACGGGAGAGGATCCATAGTCGTGTATTGATATGGTGAATATGTGGACTCGTGTGCACCACCTCAAAAGAGTTACTTGCAGTCGTAGTTCAGGATAGCCACCGAGTCAAAGCTGGCTTGCTGCAGTTAAACCCCACCATCCCCTTTGTTGATAATGATGCATATGTAGTTAGTTCTGATGTAAGTCTTGCTGGGTACATTTGTACTCACGTTGCTTAATTTATGTTTTTGCAGAGAGACTTCGGTCTCGCTAGTAGTTCCGCGTGGACTTCGACGTTTAGCTTGTTACCTCAGCTACGATCTTGTGCCCTCGGCAGGATCTGGTAGATAGTCAGGCTTCTCAGCCTTTTCCATTTATAGATGTCTGTACTCAGACATGATAGCTTCCGCTTGTGTTTCGATTTGTATGCTCTGAATGTTGGGTCATGAGACCCATGTTTGTAATATCTCGCTCCTCGGAGCCTATTGGATAAACTACTTGAGTCGTAGAGTCATTTTGTGATGCCATGTTGTATTGCACATATCGAGCATATTGTGTGTATGTTATTGAAATGCTTGGTATATGTGGGATCTGAGTATCTAGTTGTTTATCTTTAGTAGCCTCTCTTACCGGGAAATGTCTCCTAGTGTTTCCACCGAGCCATGGTAGTGTGCTACTGCTCCGAAACACTTAGGCTGGCCGGCATGTGTCCTTCTTCGTTCCTATGTCTGTCCCTTCAGGGAAATGTCACGCGATGAATACCGGAGTCCTGTTAGCCCGCTACAGCCCGGTTCACCGGAGTCCTGCTAGCCTAGTGCTACAGCCTGGATTCACTTGCTGATGACCGACACGTTCGATGCTGGGTCACGGATGCCTGTCCCTGTAAGTTTGTGCCACTTTGGGTTTACGACTAGCCATGTCAGCCCGGGCTCCTTATCATATGGATGCTAGCGACACGGTCATATACGTGTGCCAACAGGCGCAAACGGTCCCGGGTAAAGGTAAGGCGACACCCGTGGGAATACCGTGCGTGAGGCCGCAAAGTGATATGAGGTGTTACATGCTAGATCGATGTGGCATTGAGTCGGGGTCCTGACAGTATGATACAAGGGCACATACTGCATCTTCTTTTAGACCATCTCACCAACGTTATGAAGCTTCAATAGGATAACCATTTGAACAATCATATGTTAAAGACTGTTTCAATCATGGGAATCGGTCCAGAACTCAAGGAAGAAGAAAGGGGTGGTGAAGCAAGTTTACCATGTTAAAAGAGATGGTCGTAAGAGTGCAACTTCAAATTTGATCTCAAATGAAAAAGATCCAATTAAAGTGTTGACATTGGCTACTAAAGGCAATGAGAAGAAGCAACCAATTATTGATAGTCAAAGTGCCAAATTTGAAGAAAAGAAGTTGAGAGTGCACAAGGTAAAACAAGAATTGCGATTGCTTCAGACAAAATCGCAGCCAAGGTGCCCACTCGGCTTATCATATTCTCAAAAGAAGAAATTAGAAAAACTTTGTGCACAAGAACTTGAAGAAAGGAGCATGGCATGAGTTCCTAAAGTAAGTGCTCAAAATAAGAATTATGTGCAAACTTCCATTATAAGAAGTGTGGCAAAGGTGAAGAAGGAAAAGAGCGAAAACTATGAAGGACCAAGAAGCAGGTTTCAGCATCTTCGGTTAGCACATCATCCATTTCTTCAACCAAACCATTGATGCCTTTGCCATGGAATTCATCATAATTACCCTCCCTAGATTTATTTTGATCCATGGAATAATTTTCTGCATCATGAGAGGGTATTACCAAATCTCTATACATTTTATTAGCTACATTTTTTCTTGCTAATCCAAACGGCCGAAATATTTCATTGATATTTCATTTGTTTATTTCGGCTATACATGATTTGGTGAAAGAATTCTACATGGACCTTATGTTAATGGTCGATATTTATCTATTGCCCTAAGAATATGTGAAAGCATGGCTGATGTAGTGCCCTAACATCGTCGTTAGTTCAATTAGAGGCCAAGACGAGGTACATGTTCATTGATATTTCCCTTTTCTTTCTAGTACTATGGATATTATTTTCGACGGTTAAATTTGTGTCAATGGCCAAGGTGTTCGTGTTGTTTATTTATCTCCATATGGAGCTATTTTGTGAAGCCTCATGCCGCTTAAAATATTTTTGCACAATGATCAAAGCCGAATATGCATTTTCATTTGGATTGGAGCTTTGCCTTGCTATAGGTGCTATACATATTGAGGCTTCCGGTGATTCGTTATTACTAGTGCAAAAATATGTCTAGATGCAAGATTTACCTTTGGTTTCTTTAAAATTGTGCATATATCTAGACATGAAAATTCGAAAGAGTTGGCACAGCAAGCATCCGGCTACTATGTTAACCATGGTGTATTACATTTCTACCAATAGTCGATGCTAGGTCTTTTCAACATAGGTAAGGCCGAATCGAAGCCCATCGCTTCGGCCACTAATGAAACTTTTATGCAGGCGAAGTAAGGATGGGAGGAAGTTCATTCTTAATTATCTGCGATATCCTAGCGAAAGGGTGAACAATATGGTTCGAAGGATGGTTTTGATCTATGGAACCTTATCACCAGATTGTTATAGAAGTTGAGAAGTTTTCACCCAAGTTTGCATCAAGAGGTTCAAACAAGCAATGGCCGATATATAATTATCGTCCTAAGAACATGCAAAACGGCCGATGGAGTGTTGACATCGTCCTTAGAACAAGCTATGCGAAAGTTATTTTTCGGCACACAAGCTTTGCCGAAAAACAGGGGGGCATGTGTTGACACCAGATTTTGGCATGGTCAAAAACATAATTAAGAAGGCCTCAAATGGAGAAGTGCTCAAAGTGAGAAAGTTCTGTATCGTCAAAAGGAGAAACTTTGATATTTCAGACATAGCCTTCCGATCTCCTCTCTAAGGCCGAAGTTGTGTTTGAAGTATTCAGATTTTATATTCAGAACATTATTCGGCTGATTACGCCCCCAAAATGCCTTCATACGGGAAAAGTTTCTACACGGATTGTCTTCCTCTTGTCGAAACGATCGATTTTGATATAAGAAATGTCTAAATTGGAGTTCGTATGCAAAAATTAGAGCCAAAACGGTGCGCTGCATAAGTCTGCCCCGGAAGTTTCGGTTAAAACTTCCGGGAAGGTTCCAGGCTAAACCGAAAGTTTGCACGCGGTGCGTCCCGAAAACTGGAATTTTAACATTGTTTGCAGATTTGCGGGGCCAATTTCAACATTAAGATGACCTTGGATGAAAAATTGATCAACTAAGGAATTTTTCTCCATTGCAAGATCTACAACTTTGCTTTTGGGACCATTGCGATTCGAAGCCATATGCGACCTGCAGGAGCAGTGCAAGAGGGCAACTTGATGTAATTTTAGCCTGGAAGTTCCGGCCCTCGTAGTGCGAGTTAGGTTAACTTTTGATGTTTTGGAAGGGTTTGAGTCCTTTTCTTGTACGGAAAGTCCAGCCGCCTCATATATATGTAAGGGGTGACGGCCGATTGAAGAACACACAATCGAACAAATCATCTACCACTTTTTACCTTCTATGTTTTCTCCTTAACCCTAGTTCTTCTTCTTCCTTGTTCTTCGTCTGCTCTTCTTGTTGCAGGGCAGCGGAACTCGAGGCCATTGGGGCGATCAGGTCGACCTAGGGCAGCCCATAGCCGCCGCGCGCCCAGACGGGGTCCCTCCCGAGCGTGTGGGGTTTCGGGTCCTCAAAAGCACCTGCCGGATTGCCTAGGTACTGCACTTCCGGCCGGGTCTCCTTCAACATGAGCTGCGGTGCATCACCCTTAGCATTGGAGGTACACGGTGATGTGTTCGTGTGCGAACATGCACCAAATAAGATCCAAATATAATCTTCATGCTCAACGCCGGCACCAAATAACAATTATTCAGGTCTAAAACTAATCCCGATGGTAGATGTAGAGGTAGCATGCCAATGGCAATCACATCGACCTTGGAACCATTTCCCACGCGCATCGTCACCTCATCCTTAGCCAATCTTTGTTTAGTCTGTATCCCTATTTCGAGTTGAAAATATGAGCAACAGAACCAGTATCAAATACCCAGGCGCTACTCTGAGCATTAGTAAGGTACACATCAATAACATGTATATCAAATATACCTTTCACTTTGCCATCCTTTGTATCCGCCAAATACTTGGGGCAGTTCTGCTTCCAGTGAACAGTCCCTTTGAAGTAGAAGCACTCAGTTTCAGGTTTAGGTCCAGACTTGGGTCTCTTCTCTTGAGGAGCAACCTTTTTGCCGTTCTTCTTGAAGTTCCCCTTCTTCCCTTTGCCCTTTTCTTGAAACTAGTGGTCTTGTTGACCATCAACACTTGATGCTCCTTTTTGATTTCTACCTTCGCAGCCTTTAGCATTGCGAAGAGCTCAGGAATAGTCTTGTTCATCCCTTGCAAATTATAGTTCATAACGGAGCCTTTATAGGTTGGTGGCAGTGATTAAAGAAGTCTGTCAATAACACTATCATCAGGAATATTAACTCTCAGTTGAGTCAAGTGGTTATGGTACCCAGACATTCTTAGTATTTGTTCACTGACAGAACTATTCTCCTCCATTTTGCAGCTATAGAACTTGTTGGAGATTTCATATCTCTCAACTCGGGAATTTGCTTGAAATATTAACTTCAACTCTTGGAACATATCATATGCTCCATGACATTCAAAATGTCTTTGAAGTCCCGATTCTAAGTCGTAAAGCATGGCACACTGAACTATCGAGTAGTCATTAGCTTTTCTCTGCCAGACGTTCTTAACATCATCAATAGTATCTGCAGCAGGCCTGGCACCCAGCGGTGCTTCCAGGGCGTAATTCTTCTATGCAACAATGAGGATAACCCTCAAGTTACGGACCCAGGACGTGTAGTTGCTGCCATCATCTTTCAACTTAGCTTTCTCTAGGAACGCATTAAAATTCAAAGGAACGATAAAACGGGCCATTGATCTACAATAACATAGACATGCAAAAGGACTAAGTACATGATAAATTAAAGTTCAATTAATCATATTACTTAAGAACTCCCACTTAGATAGACATCCCTCTAATCATCTAAGTGATCACGTGATCCAAATCAACTAAACCATGCCCGATCATCACGTGGGATGGAGTAGTTTTTAATGGTGAACATCACTATGTTGATTTACTATATGATTCACGTTCGACCGTTCGGTCTCAGTGTTCCGAGGCCATATCTGCATATGCTAGGCTCGTCAAGTTTAACCCGAGTATTCTGCGTGTGCTAAACTGGCTTGCACCCATTGTATGTAAACATAGAGATTATCACACCCGATCATCACGTGGTGTCTCAGCACGAAGAACTGTAGCAACGGTGCATACTCAGGGAGAACACTTATACCTTGAAATTTAGTAAGGTATCATCTTATAATGCTACCACCGTACTAAGAAAAATAAGATGCATAGAAGATAAACATCACATGCAATCAAAATATGTGACATGATATGGTCATCATCATCTTGTGCTCATGATCTACATCACCGAAGCATCATCATGATCGCCATCGTCACCGGCACGACACCTTGATATCCATCGTAGCATCGTTGTCGTCTTGCCAACTATTGCTACTATGACTATTGCTACTGCTTAGTGATAAACTAAAACAATTACATGTTGATTGCATTGCATAGAATAAAGCGACAACCATATGGCTCCTGCTAGTTGCCGATAACTTAGTTACAAAACATGATCATCTCATACAAAAATTTATATCACATCATGCCTTGACCATATCACATCACAACAAGCCCTGCAAAAACAAGTTAGACGTCCTCTACTTTGTTGTTGCAAGTTTTACGTGGCTGCTACGGGCTTCTAGCAAGAAATTTTCTTACCTACGGATCAATACCATAACGATTTTTCGTCAAGTGTGCTGTTTGATCCTTCAACAAGGACCGGGCTTAGCCACACTCGATTCAACTAAAGTTGGAGAAACATACACCCGCCAGCCACCTATGTTGCATAATGCTTGTTTGTGTTCTACTCGTGCAAATAACATCTACGCATTGACCTGGCTCGGGTGCCACTGTTGGGGAACGCAGTAATTTCAAAATTTTCCTACGATCAAGCAAGATCTATCTAGGTGATGCATAACAACGAGAGGGAGAGTGTGTCCACGTACCCTCATAGACCAAAAGAGGAAGCATTATGTAACGCGGTTGATGTAGTCAAAACGCCTTCGCGATCCAACCGATCTAGTACCGAACGCACGGCACCTCCATGATCTGCACACGTTCAGCTCGGTGACAACCCTTGAACTCTAGATCTACCTAAGGCCGAGGGAGAGTTCCGTCACCACGATGGCATGGTGACGGTGATGATGAAGTTACAGGCGCAGGGCTTCGCCTAAGCACTACGATGATATGACCGAGGTGAAAAACTGTGGAGGGGGGCACCACACACGGCTAAGGATCAACTTGTGTGTCTATGTGGTGCCCCCTCCCCCGTATATAAAGGAGGGGAGGAGGAGGCCGCCCGGCCACAAGGGGCGCGCCAAGGGGGAGGACTCCTACTCCTAGTAGGAGTAGGTTTCCCCCCTTTCCAAGTCCAAGAAGTAGAAGAAGGGAAATAGGAGAGAAGAGAAGGAAGGAGAGGGGGAGCCCCCTTCCCTTGTCCAATTCGGACTGGGAAAGGGGGGGGGGAGCCACCTCTGTCCGGCCCTCTCTATTCTCCACTAATGCCCACTAAGGCCCATTAATCTCCCGGGGGGTTCCAGTAACCCTCCGGTTCTCCGGTTTTATCCAAAACTTTTTCAGAACACTTCCGGTGTTCGAACATAGCCGTCCAATATATCAATATTTGTGTCTCGACCATTTCGAGACTCCTCATCATGTCCGTGATCACATTTGGGACTTCGAACAACCTTCGGTACATCATATCACATAAACTCATAATACCAAGCATCATCAAACATTAAGCGTGTGGACCCTACGGGTTCGAGAACTTTGCAGACATGACCGAGACACTTCTCTGGTCAATAACCAATAGCGGAACCTGGATGCTCATATTGGTTTCTACATATTCTACGAAGATCTTTATCGCTCATACCGCATAACAACATACATTGTTCCCTTTGTCATTGGTATGTTACTTGCCCGAGATTCGATCGCCGGTATCATTATACCTAGTTCAATCTCATTACCGGAATTTCTCTTTACTCGTTCCGTAATACTTCATCCTGCAACTAACTGATTAGTCACAATGCTTGCAGGGCTTATATTGATGAGCTTTACCGAGAGGCGCCAGAGATACTTCTCTGAAACACGGAATGACAAATCCTAATCTCGATCTATGCCAACCCAACAATCACCTTCGGAGACACCTGTAGTGCACCTTTATAATCACCCATTTATGTTGTGATGTTTGGTAGCACAGAAAGTATTCCTCTGGTATCCGGGAGTTGCATAATCTCATAGTCTGAGGAACATGTATAAGTCATGAAGAAAGTAGTAGCAATGAAACTGTAACAATCATAATGCTAAGCTAACGGATGGGTCATGTCCATCACATCATTCTCCTAATGATGTGATCCCGTTATCAAATGACAACACATGTCTATGGTTAGGAAACATAACCATCTTTGATAAACAATCTAGTCAAGTAGAGGCATACTAGGGACTATATGTTTTGTCTATGTATTCACACATGTACTAAGTTTCCGGTTAATACAATTCTATGATGAATAATTAAAATTTATCATGAAATGAGGAAATAAATAATAACTTTATTATTGCCTCTAGGGCATAATTCCTTCACTATCATACCACTAGTGTACTTTAATCAGGATTAAATGGGACCCAATTGACATCCCTAGTTGAAAGGGAGTGTACCACCGCTATATTTAAGTTGCCAAGGCATCTAAGAAGTTCAAATAATTTGAGAAAGCATTAACAGTGTGGACCCATATAAAATACAAAGACAATCTTGTGATGAAGTTCATCGGAAAAGTTAAGAAGTCAAATGAACTAGGCATCCATTTCTTTACGATAGTACAGCAGGCACTGCTGACATATTGGCCAACTCAGGTATAGAATAAGAAGTAACCAACAAGCATTCGAATCAAGCAATACAACAAAGCAGACAACTGAACTATTTGTAATTCTGTAGGGTTACAGGTTGAGGGCACAATCCAAGAAAGCAGCCTACACACATTACATTTCACATGCACTAAAACACACTGGCTTACCATATGTTGATGTGAAGCCTCACTATTGTTGTAATGTTCTTTGAAGATATCGTCAGCATCCCGTGGTTACAAATCTAGTTGTTGTACTTTATTCAGCACCCTCTATTTAGGTAAAATTAATTTTAATCGCTTGCACTGGTTCGAATTGATCATCAATGGTTCATATAAACTAATGAAAGAAAGGTGTGTGCTTACAGGACAATATATGTGCCTCACTCTATTTTTATGCTTGTTTGAGGTGCCAGCCCAAAAGAACAAATATTTTGCTTGATGGGGTTGGCAGCTGCATAATTAGTAGAAGCATTAAATTAGTCATGCAACTTGGCAAGATCAAGAACGCACAAAAAAGTAGGGTCTGTTTGGTTGGAGACTAGTGTGGCCAAGCCAAAGTGTGACCAGCCACGCAAGTATGGCAAGCCACACAAGTGTGGCTGAGAAATTGGACGCCAAACTTTCGCAAAAGTTGGCAAAAAAATTATCTCTATGATAAGTGGGTCATAGGGGCAATAAAGTGTGGCAAAAACCAAACAAATGCCATCTAAATTGTGGCTGCCAAACTTTGGCTTGGGAAACTGTGGCTGGGAACCAAAAAGCCCCGTAATGAACAGAGGCTCAGAGGCATCAGAAAATGTAGGGTAAAACAAACAAAAATCAGCGAAACCACATGCTAGTTTACTGATGTGTAATTAAGCATAGATAACATGAAGAAGTCTGATGGAACCAACAGGTGGCATCAGAACAACACCATTATCGTAAGTATAGCATGCAAGAAGTAAAGTAGGAGGTAGTGATATCTAGGAAGTACAGTAAATGTTAGGGATATAACTACTGAGTGTAAAACGCCCAGGAGGGGCCGGTTCACACTCAACTATATTGAAACCCATGAAGACCCAGAAGATGGCGCTTTAATATGAAGCTTAGAGGCCCGGAGCCCAAAGGCGGATTAGGGCCCATAATGGTAAACCGCCATAGTCATGTAACTTGTATTGTAAGATAAGGAAAGGAGAGACCGAGCCGGACACTTGTATGAGTCGGCCTCGGGACTCTGTAACCGGCCGGGCGTCAACTTGTGTATATAAAGGGACGACCCGGCGGCAGTTCAGGGACAAGAAACAACAACTCGAGAGCCAGGCATAGCTTGTTTAGCTCCCTGGTTATCGAGACCCCAATAATCCCATCCCAACTAGACGTAGGCCTTTACCTTCATCGAAGGGGCCGAACTAGTATAAAAACCCTCGTGTCCTTTGTCCGGTTTAAAACCTTTAAGCTAACCCGCCGCGATGGCTCCATGACTAAGTCCTTCTATGAGGACATCTGACGTGATATTTCCACCACAGTTGACGCCCACCATGGGGCTTTCGCATGATAGTTTCGAGTTCTTGAAGGGAAGATTTGAAGGACTCAAAGGATACGCAGTGGGCCGGATGACCAAGAGTCGTCGCGGCAAGCTCTACATCGACGATGCAGGCTGGGGCCCCGAGGCCGACTCAATTGAGTACGGGTACCGGGTCCCCTTCGGCGGAATTCACATCTTCATCGGCAAGATCGGCAAACCGGGCCATGAGCCGGACATCTGCACCGACCTCGTCGAGACGGCTCAGCGTGCAAGTCCCGCCCAGATTCAGCCTACCATGAAGCGTGCGTTCGTGGGATGTGTCCACGGGATCGGATCTGAATCGGTGTCTGAAGGTGAGACGGTCGCTTGTTTTGACAGCGAATCTCTTGGAAATATGCCCTAGAGGCAATAATAAAATGGTTATTATTGTATTTCCTTGTTCATGATAATTGCCTATTGTTCATGCTATAATTGTATTAACTGGAAACCGTAATACATGCGTGAATACATAGACCACAACATGTCCCTAGTGAGCCTCTAGTTCACTAGCTCGTTGATCAATAGATGGTTATGGTTTCCTGACCATGGAAATTAGATGTCATTGATAACGGGATCACATCATTAGGAGAATGACGTGATGGACAAGACCCAATCCTAAGCATAGCACAAGATCGTGTAGTTCGTTTGCTAAAGCTTTTCTAATGTCAAGTATCATTTCCTTAGACCATGAGATTGTGCAACTCCCGGATACCGTAGGAATTCTTTGGGTGTGCCAAACATCACAACGTAACTGGGTGGCTATAAAGGTGCACTACGGGTATCTCCGAAAGTGTCTGTTGGGTTGGCATGAATTGAGACTGGGATTTGTCACTCCGTATGACGGAGAGGTATCTCTGGGCCCACTCGGTAATGCATCATCATAATGAGCTCAATGTGACTAAGTAGTTAGTCACAGGATCATGCATTATGGAACGAGTAAAGTGACTTATGGGTAACGAGATTGAACGAGGTATTGGGATACCGGCGATCGAATCTCGGGCAAGTAATGTACCGATTGACAAAGGGAATTGTATACGGGATTGCTTGAATCCTTGACATCGTGGTTCATCCGATGAGAGCATCGTTGAACATGTGGGAGCCAACATGGGTATCCAGATCCCGCTGTTGGTTATTGGCCAGAGAGCTGTCTCGGTCATGTCTGCATGATTCCCGAACCCGTAGGGTCTACACACTTAAATTTATATAACTATTTATTGCATTATGGGCTGTTATTACACATAATATCTCAATACTTATGGCTATTCTCTCTTATTTTACAAGGTTTACCATGAAGAGGAGGAATGCCGGCAGCTGGAATTCTGGCTGGAAAACGAGCAAATGTTGGAAACCTATTCTGCACAACCCCAAAAGTCCTGAAACTCCACGAAACAACTGAGGGAGTCCTGGATTAGGGGGTGTCCAGATGGCCGGACTATGACCTTCGGCTGGACTCCCGGAGTATGAAGATACAAGATTGAAGACTCCGTCCCGTGTCCGGATGGGACTTTCCTTGGTGTGGAAGGAAAGCTTGGCGATACGATATGAAGATCTCCTCCCATTGTAACCGACTCTGTGTAACCCTAGCCCTCTCCGGTGTCTATATAAACCGGAGAGGTTTAGTCCATAGGACGAACAACAATCATACCATAGGCTAGCTTCTAGGGTTTAGCCACTCCGATATTGTGGTAGATCTACTCTTGTACTACCCATATCATCAATATTAATCAAGCAGGAGTAGGGTTTTACCTCCACCGAGAGGGCCCGAACCTGGGTAAGAACATCATGTCCCTTGTCTCCTGTTACCATCTGCCTAGACGCACAGTTCGGGACCTCCTACCCGAGATCCGCCAGTTTTGACACCGACATTGGTGCTTTCATTGAGACTTCCTCTATGTCGTCACCTTTAGGCCCGATGGCTTCTTCGATCATCAACCACAATTCGGGACCCCCTACCCGAGATCCGCCGGTTTTGACACCGACAACAACCTTTTGGAATTAATAAGAATTTCTGGGCGAAAGAAATACACCAGGGGGCCCACACCCTGTCCAGGAGACAGACCCCCCCCCTATAGGGCGCGCCCCCTATCTCCTGGGCCCCCTAGTGGGCCTCCGGTGTCCATCTTCTACTATATCATCGCTTTTACCCTGGAAAAAATCATGGGCAAGCTTACGGGACGGAACTCCGCCGCCACGAGGCGGAACCTTGGCGGAACCAATCTATGGCTCTGGCAGAGCTGTTCTGCCGGGGACACTTCCCTTTGGGAGGGCTAAATCATCACCAACATCATCACCAACGATCCTCTCATTGGGACGGGGTCAATCTCCCTCCACATCTTCACCAGCACCATCTCCTCTCAAACCCTAGTTCATCTCTTGTATCCAATCTTGTATCCAAAACCACAAATTGGTTCCTGTGGGTTGCTAGTAGTGTTGATTACTCCTTGTACTTGATACTTATTGGTTTACTTGGTGGAAGATCATATGTTCAGATCCTAATGCATATTATTACATCTCTGATTATGAACATGAATATGCTTTGTGAGTAGTTACGTTTGTTCCTAAGGACATGGGTTAAATCTTGCTATTAGTAGTCATGTGAATTTGGTATTCGTTCGATATTTTGATGAGATGTATGTTGTCTTCTCCGCTAGTGGTGTCATGTGAACGTCGACTACATGAAACTTCACCATTATTGGGCCTAGAGGAGGGCATAGGGAAGTAATAAGTAGATGATGGGTTGCTAGAGTGACAGAAGCTTAAACCCTAGTTTATGCGTTGCTTCGTTAGGGGCTGATTTGGATCCACATGTTTGATGCTATGGTTAGGTTTACCTTAATACTTTTGTTGTAGTTGCGGATGCTTGCAATAGGGGTTAATCATAAGTGGGATGCTTTTCCAAGTAAGGGCAGTACCCAAGCACCGGTCCACCCACATATCAAATTATCAAAGTACCGAACGCGAATCATATGAGCGTGATGAAAACTAGCTTGACGATAATTCCCATGTGTCCTCGGGAGCTCCTTTATCATTATTAGAAATTGTCCAGGCTTATCCTTTGCTACATAAAGGATTGGGCCACCTTGCTGCACTTTATTTACTTTGTTTACTTGTTACTCGTTACTATTTATCTTATCAAAAAACTATCTATCACCTACAATTTTAGTGCTTGCAGAAAAACTTACTGAAAACCGCTTATCATTCCTTCTGCTCCTCATTGGGTTCTGACACTCTTACTTTAGAAATGACTACGATAGATCCCCTACACTTGTGGGTCATCAAGACTCTTTGTTGGCGCCGTTGCTAGGGAGTGTAGCGCTTTTGGTGAGTGGAACTTGGTAAGGAAACATTTATATATTGTGCTGAAATTTTCTGTTACTTGTCACTATGGAAACTAATCCTTTGAGGGGCCTTTTTGGGGCATCTTCGCCCCAACCAGAAGAGCAAAGAGTTGCTCCTCAACCTACTGAACTTTATGAAAATATTTATTTTGAGATTCCTTCAGGTATGATAGAGAAACTGCTAGCTAATCCATTTGCAGGAGATGGAACATTGCATCCCGATTTACACCTTAACTTTGTGGATGAAGTTTGTGGATTATTTAAGCTTGCAGGTATCCCCGTTGATGTTTTCAAAAGGAAGGTCTTCCCTTTATCTTTGAAGGGAGATGCAGTGACATGGTTTAGGCTATGTGATGATATGGGATCTTGGAATTATAAGCGATTGAAGTTGGAATTTCACCAGAAGTTCTATCCTATGCATCTTGTTCATCGTGATCATAATTACATATATAATTTCTGGCCTCACGAAGGAGAAAGCATCGCTCAAGCTTGGGGGAGGCTTAAGTCAATGTTATATTCGTGCCCCAATCATGAGCTCTCTCGGGAAATGATTATTCAAAATTTTTATGCTCGGCTTTCTCTTAATAATCGCAACCTGCTCGATACTTCCTGTGCTGGTTCTTATATGATGAAGACTATTGATTTCAAATGGGACTTATTGGAAAGTATTAAACACAACTCTGGAGATTGGGGTTACGATGATTATAAGGAGTCAGGTATGACACCTAAGTTTGGTTGTGTTAAATCTTTTATGGATACCAATGTTTTTCGTGGATTTAGCGCTAAGTATGGATTTGACTCTGAGATAGTAGCTTCTTTTTGTGAATCTTTTGCTACTCACGTTGATCTCCCTAAAGAGAAGTAGTTTAAATATAATTCTCCTGTTGAAGTTAAAGTAGTTGCACCTATTACAGTTGAAGAAAATATTATCACTTATAGTGATCCTATTGTTCCTACTACTTATCTTGAGAAACCACCTTTTCCTGTTAGGATTAAGGATCATGCTAAAACTTCGAATGTTGTTTGTAAGAGTAATACTAGGACTTATACACATCTTGAGCAAATTAATGTTGAACCTAGTATTGCTATAGTTAAAGATCTCATGGATGATGATTTAGATTGGCATGTTATTTACTTTTGTGGCATGACTGCTAATATTGCTAGGCCAGATACTAAGACACGTAGACCCGTTGTAGGCATGCCTGTTATTTCTATTAAAATAGGAGAACATTGTTATCATGGCTTATGTGATATGGGTGCTAGTGCTAGTGCTATACCTTATGATTTATATAAAGAAATTATGCACGACATTGCACCCGTTGAATTAGAAGACATTGATGTTACTATTAAGCTTGCTAATAGGGATACCATTAAACCTATTGGGATTGTTAGAGATGTTGAATTTTTGTGTGGGAAGGTTAAATACCCTGCCGACTTTCTTGTTCTTGGTTCTCCACAAGATGCCTTTTGTCCCATTATATTTGTTAGACCCTTCTTGAACACTATTAAAGCTACGATTGATTGCAAAAAGGATGTTGTTATGATTGTCTTAGATGATATGACTCATGAGTTTAATTTTCTAAATTTTATAGACAACCCCCTGATAAAGAATTATCTTGTAAAGATGAAATAATTGGTCTTGCTTCTATTGTCATGCCTCCTACTGATCCGTTAGAACAATATTTGCTAGACCATGAAAATGATATATTTATGAAAGAAAGAAGGGAAATATATGAATTATTCCTTAAACAGGAACCTATTTTGAAACATAACCTTCCCGTTGAAATTCTTGAGGATCCCCCACCACCCAAGGGTGATCCCGTGTTTGAACTGAAACCTCTACTTGATAATCTTAAGTATGCTTATCTCGATGAAAAGAAAATATATCATATTATTATAAGTGCTAACCTTTCAGAGCATGAAGAAGAAAGATAATTGAAAACTCTGAAGAAGCATCGAGCTGCTATTGGATATACTCTGGATGATCTTAAGGGCGTTAGTCCCACGTTATGCCAACACAAAATTAAATTAAAGGACGTTGCCAAACCAGTTAGAGGTCCTCAGTGACGACTAAAAATCCTAAAATGAAAGAAGTGGTAAGAAAGGAGATACGAAAGCTCTATGAGGCAGGTATAATTTATCCCGTTGGTGATAGTGATTGGGTAAGCCCTGTCCATTGTGTCCCTAAAAAGGGAGGTATTACTATTGTTCCTAATGATAAAGATGAATTGATCCCGCAAAGAATTATTATAGGTTATAGGATGGTAATTGATTTTCGTAAACTAAATAGAGCTACTAAGAAAGATCATTACCCTTTACCTTTTATTGATCAAATGCTAGAAAGACTGTCCAAACACACAAATTTCTTCTTTCTAGATGGTTTTTCTGGTTTCTCTCAAATACCTGTCTCAACGGGAGATCAAGCAAAAATTAATTTTACTTGCCCTTTCAGTACATTCTCTTATACATGTATGCCTTTTGGTTTATGTAATGCACCTGCTACCTTTCAAAGATGCATGATGGTTATATTCTCTGATTTTTGTGAAAATATTTGCGAGGTATTCATGGATGACTTCTCTGTTTATGGATCCTCCTTTGATAATTGTTTGAGCAACCTTGATCGAGTTTTGCAGAGATGCAAAGACACTAGTCTCGTCCTGAATTGGGAAAAGTGTCACTTTATGGTTAATGAAGGCATTGTCTTGGGGCATAAGATTTTCGAGAGAGGTATTGAGGTTGATAAAGCTAAAGTTGATGCTATTGAAAAAATGCCATGTCCCAAGGCCATAAAAGGTATAAGAAGTTTCCTTGGTCATGCCGGTTTTTATAGGAGGTTCATTAAAGACTTTTCTAAGATCTCTAGGCCTCTTACTAATTTATTGCAAAAAGATATTCCTTTTGTCTTTGATGATGATTGTGTAGAAGCATTTGAAATACTTAAGAAAGCTTTGATCACTGCACCTGTTGTTCAGCCACCTGATTGGAATCTACATTTTGAAATAATGTGTGACGCTAGTGATTATGATATAGGGGCTGTTCTAGGGCAAAGAGTCGATAAGAAATTGAATGTGATCCAGTATGCTACTAAGACTCTTGATACAACCCAAAGAAATTATGCTACCATTGAAAAAGAATTCTTAGTAGTTGTGTTTGCATGTGATAAGTTTATACCTTATATTGTTGATTCCACAGTTACTATTCACACTGATCATGCTGGTATTAAATATCTTATGGAAAAGAAAGATGCTAAGCCTAGACTCATTAGATGGGTTCTCCTGCTCCAAGAGTTTGGTTTGCACATTATTGTTAGAAAGGGAGATGAGAACCCCGTTGCAGATAACTTGTCTAGGTTAGAGAATGTTTTTGATGACCCACTGCCTATTGATGATAGCTTTCCTGATGAACAATTAGCGATCATTAATGCTTCTCGCACTGCTCCATGGTATGCCGATTATGCTAATCATATTGTTGCCAAATTTATACCACCTAATTTCACATACCAGCAAAAGAAAAAGTTCTTTTATGATCTAAGACATTACTTTTGGGATGACCCACACATTTATAAAGAAGGAGTAGATGGTGTTATTAGACGTTGTGTACCTGAGCATGAACAGGAACAGATCGTACCCAAGTGTCACTCTGAATCATATGGAGGACACCACACTGGAGATAGAACTGCACATAAGGTATTACAATCTGGTTTTTATTGGCCTACTCTCTTCAAAGATACTCGTAAGTTTGTCTTATCTTGTGATGAATGTCAAAGAATTGGTAATATTAGTAGACATCAAGAAATTCCTATGAATTATTCTCTTGTTATTGAACCGTTTGATGTTTGGGGCTTTCATTATATAGGACCTTTTCCTGCCTCTAATGGTTATACACATATTTTAGTTGTTGTTGATTACGTTACCAAGTGGGTAGAAGCTATTCCAACTAGTAGTGTGTAACACTTCTATTAAAATGCTTAAAGAAGTTATTTTTTTGAGGTTTGGAGTCCCTAGATATCTTATGACTGATGGTGGTTCACATTTTATTCATAGTGCTTTCCGTAAGATGCTTGCTAAGTATGATGTCAATCATAGAATTGCATCTCCTTATCATCCGCATAGAGAGCTCAAATTAATTTTGCAAAAGACTGTTAATAGATCTAGAAAGAATTGGTCTGAAAAACTTGATGATGAATTATGGGCCTATAGAACTGCATATAAAAATCCTATGGGTATGTCTCCGTATAAGATGGTTTATGGAAAAGCATGTCATTTACCTCTTGAACTTGAACATAAAGAATATTGGGCTATTAAAGATCTCAATTATGACTTCAAACTTGCCGGTGAGAAGAGGTTGTTTGATATTAGCTCACTTGATGAATGGAGAACCCAAACTTATGAGAATGCCAAGCTATTCAAAGAAGAAGTCAAGCGATGGCATGATAAAAGGATACAAAAGCGTGAATTCAACGTAGGTGATTATGTGTTATTATTAAACTCTCATTTAAGATTTTTTTTGCAATAAAGCGTCTCTCTAAATGGGAAGGCCCCTACGTTATCGAGGAGGTCTATCGTTCTGGTGCGATAAAGATCAACAACTTTGAAGGCACAAGTCCAAGGGTGGTAAACGGTCAAAGAATTAAACATTACATTTCAGGTAATCCTATTAATGTTGAAACTAATATTATTGAAACCGTAACCCCGGAGGAATACATAACGGACACTTTCCAGAACGTTCCAGACTAGGAAAAGGAATAGGTATGTGGTACGGTAAGTAAATCGACTCCAAAACAACTCCAATGGCAATTGTTATTAGTTTTGGATTATTTAAGAATTTTAGGAAGAAAGAAGTAGGCTGAAAGGGACACGAGGCCCCCACGAGAGTGGAGGGCGCCCCCCCCCCCCTTACTGGGCACTCCCCCTGTCTCGTGGGCACCTTGTGTGCCTCCCGGACTACGTTTTCTTGCACGTACGTAGTTTGGTCGGTAGAAATTCATTATATATAATCCCGGAGGTTTTGACCACCGTATCACGCAAATATCCTCTGTTTCCGTTTCGAGCTGTTTCCTATTACAGATCTAGAGTACCATGGCGTCACCCTCCTTCAACAATGAACATAAGGATGCTTGACTATTGAAGATAGAGCTGAAAAGAGAAGAACCGGAAGAGATCAACAAGGATGAAGAGATCAAGAAGGCCATGGAGGTTCAAGCCCCGACAGTGAAAGAAGAAGACATCCCTCAACCCCTACCTAACCTTTTTACTCCAACTGAGATTAAAGCTTTCCAGATGATTGAGTTAGCTCGCATACAAAATAAGTATCTCACACAGGAGAATATTTTATTGAAGGATCATATCTCCGGACTCAAGGGCATTATCCGCAAGTTGGAGGAGCTTCTACGCTCGATGTGGGATTATCCACCATCATCATCAGCACCTCCATCACCTACGAGGACATAATCACATGGGTATGGGCCCTCCCCCTTGGCAACTGCCAAGCTTGGGGGAGGTGGCCCGGTATCGTATCACCATCACACTCCTATCTTAACTTTTTTATTTAGTTCGATCCTTTTAGTAGTATCTTGATCTAGTAGATTGAAGTTTTGATATCAAGTAGTTTTGAGTTTTGCTTAGTGCTCTCTTTTTGTAATCGAGTCTGTGAGTTATCTATAATAAAGATTAGTGTTGGGTCAAGGGCTTTTGCTTTGTTTCTATAATCTTGAGAAAATAAAAAGAATAAAAGAGTTCATATTGATCTTATGGATAGTAATAACTTCACACATAGAAAGTATGAGGCATAAAGGTTGTTGAGAGTTGATAAACTTAGTTTTGGTCATCGTTGCAATTAATAGGAAGTAATAAGGGAAGAGAGGTTCACATATAAATACACTATCTTGGACATCTTTAATGATTGTGAGCACTCATCAAGTATGACATGCTAAAAGAGTTGATGATGGACAAGGAAGACAACGTAATGGTATATGTTTTCTCACATCTCAGTTAAAGTATGTTGTCATTGACCTTCCGAACATGTTGAGCTTGCCTTTCCCCCTCATTCTAGCCAAATTCCCAACACCAAGTAGGGATACTACTTGTGCTTCCAAATACCCTTAAACCCAGTTTTGCCATGAGAGTTCACCATATCTACCTATGGATTGAGTAAGATCCTTCAAGTAAGTTGTCATCGGTGCAAGCAATAAAAATTGCTCCCTAAGTATGCATGCCTTATTAGTGCGGAGAAAATAAGCTTTATACGATCTTGTTATGGGAGCAATAATATGACGGACTACATAATAAGGGTCCATACACAAGTGACATATAAAGTGACGTTCTTTCGTACTAAGATTTTGTGTATCCAACCCTAAAAGCGCATGACAATCTCTTCTTCCCTCTGCGAAGGGCCTATCTTTTACTTCATGTTCTTACTTTATGCTTTTATTTTGTGCTTGAGTCAAGGTGATCTTCACCTTTCCCTTTTTCATTTTATCCTTTGGCAACCTCCCCGTGTTTGAAAGATCGTGATATACATATCCAATTGGATGTTCGTTAGCATGGGCTATTATTGTTGACATCACCTAAAGGTGAATATGTTGGGAGGCAACACAATAAGCCCCTATCTTTCTCAGTGTCCGTCTGAAACTCCATAACCACAAGTATTGCGTGAGTGTTAGCAATTGTAGAACACTATATGATAGTTGAGTATGTGGACTTGCTGAAAAGCTCTATTGTTGACTCTTTCTGATGTTATGAAAAATTGAGATTGCTTCAATGACTGAGATTATAGTTTGTTAGCTCTTAATGAAGTTTGTCAACCATACTTGATATTGTGAATTGATTGTTACTTGAGCATAAAAAATTATACAATGGAATCTATACATGTTGCTTTTATAAGAATGATCATGATACCCTCATGTCCGTATTTTATTTTTATCGACACCTCTATCTCTAAACATGTGGACATATTTTTCGATATCGGCTTCTGCTTGAGGACAAGCGAGGTCTAAGCTTGGGGGAGTTGATACGTCCATTTTGCATCATGTTTTTATATCAATATTTATTGCATTATGGGCTGTTATTACACATTATATCTCAATACTTATGGCTATTCTATCTTATTTTACAAGGTTTACCATGAAGAGGAGGAATGCCGGCAGCTGATATTCTGGCTGGAAAAGGAGCAAACGTTGGAAACCTATTCTGCATAACTCCAAAAGTCCTGAAACTCCATGAAACAAGTTTTTGGAATTAATAAGAATTTCTGGGCCAAAGAAATACACCAGGGGGCCCACACCCTATCTAGGAGACAGGGGGCGCCCCCCTATAGGGCGCGCCCCTATCTCCTGGGCCCCCTGGTGGGCCTCCGGTGTCCATCTTCTGCTATATCATCGCTTTTACCCTGGAAAAAAATCATGGGCAAGCTTACGGGACGAAACTCCGCCGCCACGAGGCGGAACCTTGGCGGAACCAATCTAGGGCTCTGGTACAGCTGTTCTGCCGGGGACACTTCCCTCCGGGAGGGGGAAATCATCACCAACGTTATCACCAACGATCCTCTCATCGGGAGGGGGTCAATCTCCATCAACATCTTCACCAGCACCATCTCCTCTCAAACCCTAGTTCATCTCTTGTATCCAATCTTGTATCCAAAACCACAAATTGGTACCTGTGGGTTGCTAGTAGTGTTGATTACTCCTTGTATTTGATACTTATTGGTTTACTTGGTGGAAGATCATATGTTAACATCCTTAATGCATATTATTACACCTCTGATTATGAACATGAATATGCTTTGTGAGTAGTTACGTTTGTTCCTGAGGACATGGGTGAACTCTTGCTATTAGTAGTCATGTGAATTTGGTATTCGTTTGATATTTTGATGAGATGTATGTTGTCTTGTCCGCTAGTGGTGTCATGTGAACGTCGACTACATGACACTTCACCATTATTTTGCCTAGAGGAGGGCATAGGGAAGTAATAAGTAGATGATGGGTTGCTAGAGTGAGAGAAGCTTAAACCATAGTTTATGCGTTGCTTCATTAGGGGCTGATTTGGATCTACATGTTTCATGCTATGGTTAGGTTTACCTTAATACTTTTGTTGTAGTTGCAGATGCTTGCAATAGGGGTTAATCATAAGTGGGATGCTTGTCCATGTAAGGGCAATACCTATTGGAGATATAACTATTTGTGTAAGCCGCCCAGGAGGGGACGGGTTACGCAAAGAAGACTTACCAGAGAGAAGCCCAAGACCAAAGGTGAAGATGGCGGTTCATAGAGGGCTTAAGGCTCGCAAGCGACTTAAGGCCCGTTGTAATAAACCGCCATAGTAATATGACTTGTATCATAAGGTAGACTTAACTAGTCACCAAGACGGACACTGTTTATAAGCCAGCCGGGACTCTGTAAGCCGCAGGGCGTCAACCCGTGTATATAAGGGGACGACCTGCTGGCGGTTGAGGGCAAGAAACAACTCATCGAGAGTCGGGCATAGCGTATCTCTCTCCCTGGTCATTGAAACATCAATACCAACCAAACTAGACGTAGGCCTTACCTTCACCGTAGGGGGCCGAACTAGTATAAAGACCTCTCGTGTCCTTTGTCCCTATTATCCCCTTCAAGCTTCCTAGTTGCGATGGCTCCACAACTAAGTCCTTTCACGAGGACATCTGATGTGACAATTCCACGACAGTTGGCGCCCACCGCGGGGCCAGCGCACGGTGGATTTGAGTTCTTGAAGGGCAACTTTGAAGGGCTCATGGGATACGCAGTGGTCCGGATGACCAAGAGTCGTCGCGGCAAGATCTACATCGACGATGAAGGATGGGGCCCTGACGCCGGCTCAATTGAGTACGGGTATCGGGTCCCCTTCGGAGGGATCCACGTCTTCATCGGCCGGATTCGTGAGCCGGGACCTGAGCCGGACAACTGCACCGACCTCGTCGAGACGGCTCAGCGGGCGAAACCCGCCCGGCATGAAGCGCGTCTTTGTGGGCTGCGTCCACGGAAAAGAGCTTTATGAAAGACCTGAAGATGGTGGTGAGACGGCCGTCCTCTCTGATGGTGATTCGTCTGCCGGTTCAACAGATTCGCTGTACCAAGTACAAGACGGCATGCTCGGGGGCTGTTCCGATGGCTTCAGTATTCTGGACCCCTGTGAGTCGCCGAATTGGGCAGGAGTCTTCATGGGTGGGACTCAGCCCGGCCAAAACTCTACAGCTGCTGCTGCAATTACGTCCGGGATAGGAGCGGTCGGGGCAGGAGGCCCTGTGCACCCGCCGGCTCAAGTGCTGATAGACCTCATGGACAAGCTTACGGTGTAACACCCACGATGCGGCTATATCTCCCACATGTCGAAGCATGACTTAGAGGCATAACCGCATGGTGGTTTTGTCGCAAGAAGGGTCTTCACACAATCGCATGTAATGAACAAGAATGGGGTAAGAGAGTTGGTTTACAATCGCCACTTCACACAATACATAATTAAGATCATACATCATTCAAAATACACTCATAGACCAACTATGGTCAAATCCAAATGAAAAGAAGACAACCCCAAATGCTAGATCCCCTATCGTCCCGACTGGGCTCCACTACTGATCATCTGGAAACGATACATAGTAACGGCCAAGGTCCTCGTCAAACTCCCACTTGAGCTTGGTTGCGCCATCTACTCTGGTATCCTCCGCACCTGCATCTGTTCTGGTAGAATCTGTAAGTCACGAGGACTCAGCAATCTCACACCCGCGAGATCAAGACTATTTAAGCTCATAGGTAGGAAAAGGGGTAATATGGTGGAGCTGCAGCAAGCACTAAGCATATATGGTGGCTAACATACGCAAGTGAGAGCGAGAAGAGAAGCAACGCATCGGTCGAGAAGCTAGAAGTGATCAAGAAGTGATCCTGAAACGACTTACGTCAAGCATAACTCAAACCGTGTTCACTTCCCGGACTCCGCCGAGAAGAGACCATCACGGCTACACACACGGTTGATGCATTTCAATGAAGTCAAGTGTCAAGTTATCTACAACCGGACATTAACAAATTCCCATCTACCTCATAACAAGCTCTCACGGTCAACGAAGGATATACCTTCTCCCGGGAAGACCCGATCAGCCTCAGAATCCCAGTTTGCAAGACATTTCGACAATGGTAAAACAAGACCAGCAAAGCCACCCGAATGTGCCGACAAATCCAGATAGGAGCTGCGCATATCTCGTTCTCAGGGCACACCGGATTGTCCAAACTTCTGATAGGCCAGCCCAGAGTTGCCCCTGGTGGCCACCGGCGGCTGACAGGTTGGACCAACACTCGAAGGAGTACTGGCCCGGGGGGGTGGGGGGGTTAAAAATAAAGATGACCCTCAGGCTCGCGAAAACCCAAGGGAAAAAGGCTTAGGTGGCAAATGGTAAAACCAAGGTTGGGCCTTGCTGGAGGAGTTTTATTCAAAGCGAACTGTCAAGGAGGTCCCATAAATCACCCAACCGTGTAAGGAACGCAAAATCAAGGAACATAACACCGGTATGACGGAAACTAGGGCGGCAAGAGTGGAACAAGTCACCAGGCATAAGGCCGAGCCTTCCACCCTTTACAAAGTATATAAGGTGCATTAATTAAACAGGAGATAATGTGATATCCCAAAATATCCATGTTCCAACCAGGAACAAAATTCATCTTCACCTGCAACTGGCAACACTATAAGAGGGGCTGAGCAAAAGCAGTGACATAGCCAAACAACGGTTTGCTAGGACAGGATGGTTAGAGGTTTGACATGGCAATAGGGAGGCATGATAAACAATGGCAAGTAGAGCTAACATAGCGATAGAGCGAGCGACTAGCAAAGCAAAGATAGAAGTGATATCGAAGGTATGACATCTTGCCTGCAAGGTTCTCAGAGTTGTCGAAGGCTTGATCCTCGTTAGTGTACTCAACAGGTTCCTCGAGAACGTACTTGTGTCCCATCTCTACTCAAAGCAAGAACACAAGCAAATGAACCCCAAGAAATCACGGTGCAATGCACAAGCAACATGACGCAATACATGTCATGATATGCGAGATGTGAAATGCAATGCATATGCGGGCTCCGGAAGGAAAAATGACGAACAAGGCATCAACTTGGCAAACCAAGTATGCCGCTGGAAAGATGAGATGATTTTGGTTGAAATCGATATAAAGATCACCGGAAACGGATGCACGGTTTGCAAATGGCAAGCAAAACAAGAATGACACAAATCTTCGATTAACAACACGATGCTACTTAGCATGCAACAAGAAACTATGCTACAGCACCCCAACATAAAAACAAAGCATATGGCAGAAATCTACAGGAAATGCTTGACAAAAGAGGAACACTGAGCTACGGCTAAATCACATTACAACGGGTTCAAACAAGCATGGAGAAAGTGCAAAAGATATCAGCTAGGACATGGCATAAACAGCATCAGGAAGCAATGTTCAGAGCAAGTTATCAACATGCTACAGGAACTTATAGTATCAAAACAAGACATGGCATGATTCTACTCAAAGCATAGAACAAAAGTCCCTTCGTGACCATGAGCCAAAAAGGACCAGAAGATATGATGCACCCATGTAAACATGCAAGTTCCGTTAACAGATTCAGCAAACAGAGCATGGCATTGACAGAATTACGAAGGCATCTTCGCGAGCTCGATTCACTCACAAGTCATTTCATGCCAATATAAGCATAGCATCATCAAGAAGACATGTTTATGAAGCTAACCAAGGCAAGAACAAGTTCATATCATGCAAGGATCAACTACAATAACCTTGGCAAAATTGAATAACATGTAAACAATCTGCCAGGAAACATTTTGTAGCAAAAGTGGAGCACGAAAATGACATGCTAGACTAGTCCATAATTCCAAAAAGGGGCATGGATGGATAGAGCATAACTATATGTTCAAAACACCCTTACTGAAGTATCTCAAAATTTGCATCGATCTCTCTGTAGCAACATGTTTACATGGCATCAAAATAACAGCAGAACAGGGACTAAAATCAGCAACATCACGAGGCCTAGTTTGCATTCTTGTGCTAGTCACCACATTGATCACAAAAATACATGGTAAGCACCTCTGTAAATATGGCATGGCATAGTTCCAAACACATGTAGGGCTCAAGTACATAAGATGCAAACATCAATCATGGCAAAAATGACAAAAATGCATGTTCTGATAAGAATCTGAAACTAACATCACATAGCCCTCTTCCAACAGGATTTCAGGCATCAAGATGAGCTCAAATGAAAATAATGCAATGAGATAAAATGATGTACTCGTCGAGGCGAACAATACGGTATGCTACACGCCCAAAACGGAGCCACAGGTGCAAAGTTATGACATGATGAATATGGCATGAAAATATGCAGACTTTGAGGGAAAACGAGGTCAACCCTAAGTTTTACTCAGATCCGATCTGGATCTGGGCGCGGACGTCGAGGCACGCCGGAGTAGCTCGGAGCAGCTCGCCGGAGCAGGGAGTTGGCCGGAGGAGGACGGGAGCGGCCGGATCCGGGCTCCGATCGGCGGCGGGAGCCGGCGGCGCGGCGGAGCGCG
>NC_041391.1:118926911-118977615 GCF_002162155.2 Triticum dicoccoides | reverse complement strand
GGCGGCGGCGCGGAGGCGCACGAGCGGTCGCGGTTGCGGACGGGCTTCGGGGGGCCGACCCGGGCTCGGGCGGGCCGGCGGCGGTGCCACATGGCGGCGCGCGGTTGGCCGGGCGGCGCAGGGCGTACGCATCCGGCTCCGTCCGGACGTGTCCGGCAGCGCGAGGGGAGCGGTAGCTAGGGTTTGATCCAAAATTTTGGGGGGAGGCTATATTTATAGGTAGAAGGAGGTAGGAAGCTCCAAATGAGGTGCGGTTTTCGCCCACACGATCGTGATCCGACGACGGAGAGCATGGAAGTGACTTAGATGGGTTATTGATCTATTTTCGAGGGGTGTTGGGCTGCAACTCAAAAGAGGCCTTTGCGGTTATGCGGTTAACCGTTGGAGTATCACACAACCTCCAAATGGCACGAAACTTGACACACGGTCTACCGGTGTTATACCAAGGCCGCTTGGCAAGCCTCGGTCCATTCCGAGAACGTTTAACACCCGCACACAAAAAGAGACAAGAGGGGTGCGCCGGTGCATGTGGGAGTGCCGGATTGCAAAATGGACAACGGGGAAAATGCTCGGATGCATGAGACGAACACGTATGCAAATGAGATGCACATGATGACATGATATGATATGCATGACATGAATAAAATGCAAAACAAAAGACAAAACCCAACCACAGAGGGAATAACATAACACATGGCCGAAAATGGCAAGAGTTGGAGTTACAAAGATGGAAAGTTACATCCGGGGTGTTACAACACTCCACCACTACAAGAGGATCTCGTCCCGAGATCTAGGACTGAAAGAACTCCGGATATTTGGAACGGAGGTGATCCTCGCGCTCCCATGTGGCTTCTCGGTCGGATGGTGTGACCACTTCACTTTCAGGAATTTGATTGACTAGTTGCGAGTCTTGCGGTCGGTTTCTTCGAGAATAGCAACACGGTGCTCATGATAAGAGAGATCTTCTTGGAGGTCAATCTCTTCGAAGTTGATAGTGCGCTCAGGAGTTTTGAAGCACTTGCGAAGCTATGACACGTGAAACACATCATGCACGTTCACGAAGTTGGATGGAAGCTCAAGTTGATAGGCGAGGTCGCCTCTTTTGCCAATGATCTTGAAAGGACTCACGTATCTAGGGCAAGCTTCCCTTTGATACCGAATCGACGAGTTCCTTTCATTGGAGAGACGCGGAGGTAGACATGATCTCCAATTTCAAAAGCCAAATCATGGTGCTTGCTATCATAGTAACTCTTTTGGCGCGATTGCGCGGCTTTGAGATTCTCACGAATGACTTTGCACATTTCTTCGACTTCTGTGATGAAGTCATTGCCAAGAAGTTGGCGTTCACCTGTCTCGGACCAATTGAGAGGAGTACGACACTTTCTACCATAGAAAATTTTGAATGGGGCCTTGCCCGAACTCGCTTGGAAGCTATTGTTGTAGGAGAACTCGGCATATGGAAGACAATCTTCCCACTTCATACCGAAAGAGATGACACAAGCCCTGAGCATATCTTCCAGGATTTGATTGATTCGCTCGACTTGGCCACTTGTTTGAGGATGCAAAGCTGTGCTAAAATGAATGTTGGTGCCCATGGCCATCTGGAAGGAGTCCCAAAACTTAGAAGTGAAGATGCTTCCACGATCTAAAGAGATCAATTGTGGAATACCGTGCAAGGAGACAATTCTATAGGTGTATAACTCTGCCAGCCGAGCTGCTGTGATAGATTCTTTGATAGGAAGAAAATGAGCCACTTTAGTAAGCTCGTCAATGACAACGAAGATAGCATCATTTCCACACTTGGACTTAGGAAAACCAGTGTCACACCCATGATGCGGCTATATCTCCCACGTGTCGAAGCACGACTTAGAGGCATAACCGCATTGTGGTTTTGTCGCAGGAAGGGTCATCTTCACACAATCCCATGTAATGAACAAGACTGGGATAAAGAGTTGGCTTACAATCGCCACTTCACACAATGAACATATAATAAATCATACATCATTCAGAGTACACACACATAGTCCGACTACGGACGAAGCCAAAATAAAAGAAGATAACCCAACTGCTAGATCCCTGATCGTCCCAACTGGGCTCCACTACTGATCAACATGAAATGAAACATAGCAACAACTAAGATCTTTGTTGAGCTCCCATCTGAGCTCGGTTGCATCACCTGCACTGGTATCATCGGCACCTGCAACTGTTGTGATAGTATCTGGTGAGTCACGAGGACTCATCAATCTCAAAACCCGCGAGATCAAGCCTATTTAAGCTTATGGGTAGGAAGTGGTAATGAGGTGGAGTTGCAGCAAGCACTAAGCATATATGGTGGCTAACATACGCAAGTAAGAGCGAGGAGAGAGCAAAAGGAACGGTCGTGAACTAGCAATGATCAAGAAGTGATCCTGAACTCCTACTTACGTCAAACATAACTCAGAAACCGTGTTCACTTCCCGGACTCCGCCGAGAAGAGACCATCACGGCTACACACGCGGTTGATGCGTTTTAATTCGGATCTAGTGTCAAGTTATCTACAACCGGACATTAACAACTTCCCATCTGCCTATAACCGCAGGCACGGCTTTCGAAAGATTATACCCTACAGGGGTGTCCCAACTTAGCCCATGATAAGCTCTCGCGATCAACGAAGGAATAGACCTTCTCCCAGGAAGACCCGATCAGACTCGGAATCCCGGTTTACAAGACATTTCGACAATGGTAAAACAAGACCAGCAAAGCCTCCCGCTGTGCCGACAAATCCCGATAGGAGCTGCACATATCTCGTTCTCAGGGCACACCGGATTGTCCAAACTTCCGGTAGGCCAGCCCAGAGTTGCCCCTGGTGGCCACCGGCGGTTGACAGGTTGGACCAACACTCACAACGAGCACTGGCCCGGGGGGTAAAATAAAGATGACCCTTGAGTCTGCAGAACCCAAGGGAAAAAGGCTTAGGTGGCAAATGGCAAAACCAAGGTTGGGCCTTGCTGGAGGAGTTTTATTCAAAGCGAACTATCAAGGGGGTCCCATAAATCACCCAACCGTGTAAGGAACGCAAAATTCAGGAACATAACACCGGTACGACGGAAACTAGGGCGGCAAGAGTGGAACAAAACACCAGGCATAAGGCCGAGTCTTCCACCCTTTACCAAGTATATAGATGCATTAATAATATAAGAGATATTGTGATATCCCAAAATAATCCTGTCCATCATGGAGCAATCTTCAACTTCACCTGCAACTAACAACGCTATAAGAGGGGCTGAGCCAAAGCGGGTAACATAGCCAAACAACGGTTTGCTAGGAAGGGTGAAAAGGTTAGAGGCTGACATGGAAATATGGGAGGCATGGTAAACAAGTGATAGGTAGCACAGCATGGCAATAGAACGGAGCAACTAGCAAGCAAAGATAGAAGTGATATAAAGGGTAATGGTCATCTTTCTTGAAATCCGGATAGGAAGAAGAACGATTCCAAGAAGAAGACAAACGAACGTAGTCGAACGAATCCTCACAACTCCGGAACGAAACCGAAGCTAACGAGAGAAGCAAACCGGAAAGAAGCAAACAACATGGTAAACAACCATCACATAATCATGGCATGATGCACAATCAAGTATGATCCATGTCCAGTCTAATGAGGCATGGCATGGCAAGGTAAAGCAAACAACACTACAATTTAAGTGGAGCTCAATATGCAACGAGTTGCATATTGATGGAACACCACATCAATTATTTAGTTCTCTCTTGTTTAAGATACTCAACAAATATTAAATGTTATTAAACATGGTAAGGCGTGGAGCATAATTAAACTACATATTTAGGCAAGTTTAAATGAGGCCGGAAACAAGAAGCAACAATTCCGGAAAGTCCCCATGTCATTTAGTAGTTTAATTCAAACACAATTTTAAACATTTTAAATGTTGTTATCATGATGTGGATGACATATACAAGTTTATGCATTTTTTATGAAAACGTTGACATGAGCATGATACGAGGCATTTGTTGCCATGGCGGAAGGGAAAAGGGTGCCACGGCGGCGAAACAGAAATGGTGCCACGGCAACATATCGGTTCCGGTAGCTCATGGAGATACCGGTGCAAAAGGAAGCGTGACATGAGCGGGTCATGCAAGATGGTGGGGTGATCCTGGCTATCGGGTTCCCACGGGTTAATGGCATGGAAACAAGTGACAATTCGGACACGGTGCAAACGATGCATCTCATTCAACACATGCATTCGGTCCATGACGGTCGTCTCGAGGTTATACCTTCGAAGCGTGCGTTCGGGCGGAACGAGTTCGGAGCGGTGTAGAGGAAGTAGGCATTCACGGGACGTCGTGGAAGTAGTCGTTCTCGCGGCGGCGGTAGTGGAAGTAGTTGTTTTCGGACGTCGTGGAAGTTCGGGGTCCACGGGGTCTTCGAGGGTCGACGGTAGTGGTACATGGTACGAAGTCGTACATATACGGTAGATGTTCAGGGTCGCCGTGAGGAACCTGTCGAAACCAGGGTCTTGGTCGTCCGTAGAGGTACTTGGTGAAATCCATGGGTGTCTGTCGTTGTACATGGCGAATCCACGCTCGGTGACTGTTGGCCTTGGCGTTCCTGGTTCGGTGATTGTGGAGGCAGGGGTACTTGGCGAACAACGGTCGTCGTGGTACTTGGCGAACAACAAAGAGGCGGGAAGCGAAGCAGCAGCAACGTGCAGGCACTGAACGCCATGACCGTGAGGAGGCGCTCTCACACGAGACCAGCAGCGGGCACACGTGTGCGGGAAGGCGGCAAGGTCGCTGGAAGATGGCAACGCGACGGCCGAACGACCCGGGTGCAGGATGAGGAAGGGAGACGTGAGGACGCGGCGGGTCGACGGGGCGGCGCGGTGCAGAGGCGAAGCAGGGTCGAGGCAGGGGTGACGTGGAGGAGCTCGGCAGGCCGGAGCAGATCAGGCGCGGGCGCGTCGGGGTCTCCAACGTTCGGCAGGGCCGTGGCGGTGACTTCAGCGTGGGAGCCGAACGGAGGCGGGGCGATGAGCTCGATGCCCGCGGCGTCGCGAGGGAAGGAGACAGACGGCTGGGACAAGGCGATGGGGCTGACCGGATCCGGAGCTTGAGGAGGCGGCGCTGGGGGTCCGGCCGACGCCACGAACAACGCGGCGGCTGCTAGCGATGGGGGTCGAGCGAGGGATCCTCTCCCTGGCGACGTGCATGTGCGGCGCTGGAGGGAGGGCGAGGGAAGAGGGGGTCGAGCGACTGGGGAAAAGAGGAGATCGGGCAGGCCTCTCGGGCCGGCTAGGTCAGGCCGCAGGTGGGCCTAAGAGGCCGGCTAGGCACTCTTCTCCCTCTCTCTTATATTTTCTTTAGCAGAAAATAATTAAAGAGAAGAAAAAGAAAGAGAGGGTTAGGGAAAGATAAAAGCGCAAGGGGATAATTTTCCCGGACTCACAAAAATGAGTTTGATCCAAGAAAAATAGGAATGGCCAAGATTGCAAGATGTAAATTCAAACTCATTTGAATTAAATTCAAATGGGTTTGAACTAATACTTGATAAAAGGAAGGTCCAAAAATGTTCGGAATTTTTTTGGTGGAGCTCCGGAAAATGATGAAATAATTTATGGGCAGAGTTGGAGACCAAGAATTAAGATAATAAAGGCATTGGGATATTTTGCAAGTGTGTTATGGTGATTCCAAAACAATGGAATATTTTATTATAGCTCCCTAAATATCGGGAGGGTATGTTATAAAGAGAAGTCACCCTTCCCTCGATTTAAATGGATTGAAGATCCATAGAATTTATTTAGTTGAGTTTTAAAAAAATAAATGGCATGATGGCATGATGCAATGCAAGAGATGACATGATGAAACGCAAAAATAAAAGAGCAAGCACAAAAGAAACACACGGCGAAACTCGGAATAGCTGGAAGTCTTCTGGAGCGTCGGTCTCGGGGCGTTACAACACTCCACCACTACAAGAGGATCTCGTCCCGAGATCTAGGATGGCACCGGAGAGAAATCGGAAGAGGAAGAGAGGAGGTAAAACTAAGTTGCTTCTTCAACAAATAAGTGAAACCAAAGAACCTTGAGAGGTTGAAAAGCTATGAATGACAAGCACAATGAACAAGAAGGAATTGAAACCACTCTGGTTGAAACGACATAAGAATGAATAAGAATGATATAATTTTGGCAGCATCCCAACTGAAAATGGAAGGAATTGAACATGAACTTGAGAAGATGGGATGATACTTGATGAAATCAACAACACACTGCCTCCGGAACTATTGAAAGATTGGCACAACGGGTGAGAAGGATTTCAGACAACACTCAGGTTGAAAAGAGATGCAAAACTTGATAAGATGAAAGAACTTGAAGAGATGACACAACATTCCAGTTAAGTGGATAAGCATGAAAAGAATATGATCCTCACAATTCGAGATGATGAGTGAAAAGAGCAACATCACAATGCCTCCGGAAGAAAGAATAGAAGATAGATCATTGAAATAAAAGAATGAAGAAGAAAATGCAAACTTCTGCCACAAATGAGCTTGGAAAGCACCCTTCCAAGAAGGTTACAACGAGGTTGTTGGAAAAAACTAACAACAAAATGAATAAGCTTGTAGTGGGCTTATGGAAAACTTCTCAAAATTGAGGTGAAATTCTGCCACTACCGAAAACAAATGCTTCTTGAGATCAATGAGGAGATGAAAACTGCTTTCACCGAGAAGGATATGGAGAAAGCTTGGATCATTGATAAGCACCATAATAGCAACATTCCTAATGGAAGGCTTTAGGTGAAATCTATACCAAGATAACTCCAACGAAGGGATTGATGGATTTAAAATACCTCATTCTTGACAACATATGAATCGCGAAACATGAATGGAAATTGTCAAGAATGACATAACACCACCTCAAAAGATAAGGTAGAAAGAATAGCACTTTGAAATGCAAGAAGAATAATACTTGAACACCTCAAAATAAGACATGTGCTGAACACCATGTTTATTTTTGAGTATAGCTTGGCGGATCTTAACTTCGAGAGAAATCTTGAAGAACAATTGAACAATGAAAAGAATCCTTGACGAACCATCATGTAGAGCCTCCATGAAGAACTCTGGTAATGAAAGGATGATAGAAAGAAAGAGAAGTTGAAAACACCAGATGAATCCTTGCAATGATTTAGATGGAGCTTCGCGACGATATAACCGAGAGAACTTGGAACTCTAGAAAGAAAAGATGAACATCTTAGAACTGAGAATTGATATCATGAACGAACTCCAAAAGAAGGAATTAATCACTTGGATGAAACAAGAATAAGAATTACATTATGCATATCCTTCACCAATTTAAATTGATGATAAGCAACAGATTTGGCATACTACTTATTCCCATTGAAAAAAAGGATTAAGGGGGGTATAGCACAAAACTTGAGAAGGTATTGATGGAACCACCGGTGGGATTGGAAACAACGAATGAATTGATATGATAGCCAAGGAAGAAAACTCTTGAACGAACCACCGTAAGAATTGAAAATGAAAGCAGCAAAGGCACAATTCATCGGGAAGAATTGGAAAACTAATGAAGATACTTGAGGGGATTTAGATACATGATAACGAAGAGATCATGAACTGATTAGAGGATATTTGAACGATGCACCGGAAGAATTCAAGAACGAGAGTTGAAGGCTGAGAATGAATAATTATGACATCATGGCCTTCGTAGGAAAGAAATGGAAACAACTCTTGAAATGCGTCGGATGGTTGAAAAGAATTCTCACAATCGAAAACAATTACGAGAGGATGGCATCAAGCTAGAACCATGAATCTTGAAGAGAATGGAGCAAGATTTAAAGGAAACACTTCTTCGGTCTTCACATGCTGAGAGTGATGACAAGAACCACCAAAATTGCTGAGGCACTTCGGAACAAAGAAGAATAGAAATGATGAACCAACGATGAAAATATTTTTAAAGCGATCTTGGAGGAAACATTTGATTGATGAGAAAATCATTCTTATGTCAAACTTGGAAATAAATTTGGGAATGGCTCCGGGAAAATTGGGAGAGTCAGGTAAGATCCTGGAAAAGACCTGTGGGTTAGGGCCCACTCAAAAGAAAACACCGTTGAACGATTGATTGAAAAAGGGGGGGATTGCACCGGTTGAATTAAATGACTTGAATGAGATAATAATCTCCAAATAACTTGAACGGATCTTGATAATGGAGACACAAATCTTCTGAGATATCCTCGGCACTTCGGATATGAGGAGAGAGAGAGGTGAATGATTATGAGATGAACCGGCATGGGATAGCATTTGGAACGAGGAAAGGATATGATCGACAAGGCTTGAATTGAATCCATCGGAGAAGAAAAGAGATGAAGAATAATAAACTTGAAGCTCCGTTAGCATCTTCTTGAGAATCACCGGATAAGAGCATTGATTGAAAAGAGTGAAGAGACTTCACATGAGTAAATGGATACTTGATTAACATATATGAGTCCTTGAAGAGAAGGGTGGGAGGGTGGGGAAAAACAAAGACAACTTGGGATGAACGAAACAAACACCGTTGAGAAAACATAGAATTGATCTTGCGGATGGGGAGAATGATGGGATCATCTCGAAGAGAAGCGCACCGGTTGGAAATAGAATTAACATGACGATCTCAATGATCAAGAAGGATTAGTATTCACATAGCAATATGAGAACACCATTTATGAAAGGTATGGATTCAACCTTTGACTTCGAAGCAACTCGAATACCACAAATAAAACAAAACAAAGGATTTTGCTTGCAGAATAAGCCAGAACAAACATATGATAGAGATTTCGTCCGAAATTTTCGTGGTGGGGCCCAGACGGGCTCGATTGTACAGCACCATCATGTACAAGGCAGTGCACATGACATACGAAGTGTCCCTGAACCAGCATAGCCAAGGGTTCTTTAAGACACAACGAGACCACTGTAAAAACGACCGTGGAAAGGCGGACCACTAGACCTCAAACCCCAATCTCATATCATGCATCTGTCGAAAAGATATTCTAGGAGCTACTTGAATTCCCACCTATAAAACTCTCGAAACTTTTTGGTTATGCAATCTGGTGTTGGGGATACAGGGGAAGCAATATATATCTCACCCAAAACTAACAATCCCTACATCCAAGTTGTATCCATCCGTCAACACATAACCAAGAAACCTTCGGACATCGTATACCTCAACCTTCAAAAAGCATCCGTTATACGAGGTATGGCAATACTCTCGAGCTCGCCCCAGTACTGGGTTATCGAGGTTATCTCACCAACAACTGCATAAAAGAGATTTTCGATGTCGGCAAAACTCAGGTATTCTAGAACTGCAATGATAAAATTATGACGACAACACCTCGGAGCTCAACTCCCCGGGTCAAAGCCACATAAAAGAAAGGAGGCACCAAGAACAATGTTCTCGTCACAAAACCATTGGAACGATTCCAAGATACCCGCGTGATCCTAAAAAAATTAGTGAAATTTGAGGAGAGGAAAGACAAAACATCTACGTTAGGAGACCTCACCAGAGCGACGAAGGGGGCTGAGGAGTAAAAAGAATCCTACTCTCCGATATATATAATCCTAAGAATCAAAACATTTTTTTTCTAGACTCAACAACGCCAGCAAACAATCAAGCAGGGGGCTCCTAAGTCGGGGATGGCTCTGATTACCAACTTGTCACACCCACGATGCGGCTATATCTCCCACGTGTCGAAGCACGACTTAGAGGCATAACCGCATTGTGGTTTTGTCGCAAGAACGGTCATCTTCACATAATCCCATGTAATGCACAAGACTGGGATAAAGAGTTGGCTTACAATCGCCACTTCACACAATGAACATATAATAAATCATACATCATTCAGAGTACACACACATAGTCCGACTACGGACGAAGCCAAAATAAAAGAAGATAACCCAACTGCTAGATCCCTGATCGTCCCAACTGGGCTCCACTACTGATCAACATGAAACGAAACATAGCAACAACTAAGATCTTCGTTGAGCTCCCATCTGAGCTCGGTTGCATCACCTGCACAGGTATCATCGGCACCTGCAACTGTTATGATAGTATCTGGTGAGTCATGAGGACTCAGCAATCTCAAAACCCGCGAGATCTAGACTATTTAAGCTTATGGGTAGGAAGTGGTAATGAGGTGGAGTTGCAGCAAGCACTAAGCATATATGGTGGCTAACATACGCAAATAAGAGTGAGAAGAGAGCAAAAGGAACGGTCGTGAACTAGCAATGATCAAGAAGTGATCCTGAACTCCTACTTACGTCAAACATAACTCAGAAACCGTGTTCACTTCCCGGACTCCGCCGAGAAGAGACCATCACGGATACACACGCGGTTGATGCGTTTTAATTCGGATCTGGTGTCAAGTTATCTAAAAACAGACATTAACAAATTCCCATCTGCCTATAACCGCAGGCACGGCTTTCGAAAGATTATACCCTGCAGGGGTGTCCCAACTTAGGCCATGATAAGCTCTCGCGATCAACGAAGGAATAGACCTTCTCCCAGGAAGACCCGATCAGACTCGGAATCCCGGTTTACAAGACATTTCGACAATGGTAAAACAAGACCAGCAAAGCCTCCCGCTGTGCCGACAAATCCCGATAGGAGCTGCACATATCTCGTTCTCAGGGCACACTGGATTGTCCAAACTTCTGGTAGGCCAGACCAGAGTTGCCCCTGGTGGCCACCGGCGGTTGACAGGTTGGACCAACACTCACAACGAGCACTGGCCCGGGGGGTAAAATAAAGATGACCCTTGAGTCTGCAGAACCCAAGGGAAAAAGGCTTAGGTGGCAAATGGTAAAACCAAGGTTGGGCCTTGCTGGAGGAGTTTTATTCAAAGCAAACTGTCAAGGGGGTCCCATAAATCACCCAACCGCGTAAGGAACACAAAATCCGGGAACAAAACACCGGTATGACGGAAACTAGGGTGGCAAGAGTGGAACAAAACACTAGGCATAAGGCCGAGTCTTCCACCCTTTACCAAGTATACAGATGCATTAATAATATAAGAGATATTGTGATATCCCAAAATAATCCTGTCCATCATGGATCAATCTTCAACTTCACCTGCAACTAACAACGCTATAAGAGGGGCTGAGCAAAAGCGGGTAACATAGCCAAACAACGGTTTGCTAGGAAGGGTGAAAAGGTTAGAGGCTGCCATGGCAATAGAACGGAGCAACTAGCAAGCAAAGATAGAAGTGATATCAAGGGTAATGGTCATCTTGCTTGAAATCCCGATAGGAAGAAGAACGATTCCAAGAAGAAGACAAACGAACGTAGTCGAATGAATCCTCACAACTCCGGAACGAAACCGAAGCTAACGAGAGAAGCAAACTGGAAAGAAGCAAACAACATGGTAAACAACCATCACATAATCATGGCATGATGCACAATCAAGTATAATGCATGTCCGGTCTAATGAGGCAAGGCATGGCAAGGTAAAGCAAACAACACTACAATTTAAGTGGAGCTCAATATGCAACGAGTTGCATATTGACAGAACACCACATCAATTATTTAGTTCTCTCTTGTTTAAGATACTCAACAAATATTAAATGTTATTAAACATGGTAAGGCGTGGAGCATAATTAAACTACATATTTAGGCAAGTTTAAATGAGGCCGGAAACAAGAAACAACAATTCCGGAAAGTCCCCATGTCATTTAATAGTTTAATGCAAACACAATTTTAAACATTTTAAATGTTTTTGTCATGATGCGGATGACATATATAAGTTTATGCAATTTTTATGAAAACGTTGACATGAGCATGATATGAGGCATTTGTCGCCATGGCGGAAGGGAAAAGGGTGCCACGGCGGCGAAACAGAAATGGTGCCACGGCAACATATCGGTTCCGGTAGCTCATGGAGATACTGGTGCAAAAGGAAGTGTGACGTGAGCGGGTCATGCAAGATGGTGGGGTGATCCTGGCTACCAGGTTCCCACGGGTTAATGGCATGGAAACGAGTGACAATTCGGACACGATGCAAACGATGCATCTCATTCAATACATGCATTTGATCCACGACGGTCATCTCGGGGTTATACCTTCGAAGCGTGCGTTCGGGCAGAACGAGTTCGGAGCGGTGTAGAGGAAGTAGGCGTTCATGGGACGTCGTGGAAGTAGTCGTTCTCGCGGCGGCGGTAGTGGATGTAGTTGTTCTCGGACGTCGTGGAAGTTCGGGGTCCACGGGGTCTTCGAGGGTTGACGGTAGTGGTACACGGTTCGAAGTCGTACATATACGGTAGATGTTCAGGGTCGCCGTGAGGAACCTATCGAAACCAGGGTCTCGGTCGTCCGTAGAGGTACTTGGTGAAATCCACGGGTATCCGTAGTTGTACATGGCAAATCCACGCTCGGTGGTTGTTGGCCTTGGCGTTCCTGGTTCGGTGATTGTGGAGGCAGGGGTACTTGGCGAACAACGGTCGTCGTGGTACTTGGCGAACAACGAAGATCGTGGTACTTGGCGAACAACGGTCGTCGTGGTACTTGGCGAAGCAGCAGCAATGTGCGGGCAATGAACAGCCACGACGGACGCCATGACCGTGAGGAGGGGCTCTCACACGAGACCAGCAGCGGGCACACGTGTGCGGGAAGGCGGCAAGGTCGCTGGAAGATGGCAACGCGACGGCCGAACGACCCGGGTGCAGGATGAGGAAGGGAGACGTGAGGACGCGGCGAGTCGACGGGGCGGCGCGGTGCAGAGGCGAAGCAGGGTCGAGGCAGGGGTGACGCGGAGGAGCTCAGCAGGCCGGAGCAGATCAGGCGCGGGCGTGTCGGGGTCACCAACGTCCGGCAGGGCCGCGGCGGTGACTTCGGCGTGGGAGCCGAACGGAGGCGGGGCGATGAGCTCGATGCCCGCGGCGTCGCGAGGGAAGGAGACGGACGGCTGGGACAAGGCGATGGGGCCGACCGGATCCGGAGCTTGAGGCGGCGGCGCTGGGGTCCGGCCGACGCCATGAACGATGCGGTGACTACTAGCGATGGGGGTCGAGCGAGGGATCCTCTCCCTGGCGACGTGCGTGTGCGGCGCTGGAGGGAGGGCGAGGGAAGAGGGGGTCGAGCGACTGGGGAAAAGAGGAGATCGGGCAGGCCTCTCGGGCCAGCTAGGTCAGGCCGCAGGTGGGCCTAAGAGGCCGGCTAGGCACTCTTCTCCCTCTCTCTTATATTTTCTTTAGCAGAAAACAATTAAAGAGAAGAAAAAGAAAGAGAGGGTTAGGGAAAGATAGAAGCGCAAGGGGATAATTTTCCCGGACTCACAAACATGAGTTTGATCCAAGAAAAATAGGAATGGCCAAGATTGCAAGATGTAAATTCAAACTCATTTGAATTAAATTCAAATGGGTTTGAACTAAGACTTGATAAAAGGAAGGTCCAAAAATGTTCGGATTTTTTTGGTGGAGCTCTGGAAAATGATGAAATAGTTTATGGGCAGAGTTGGAGACCATGAATTAAGATAATAAAGGCATTGGGATATTTTGCAAGTGCGTTATGGTGATTCCAAAACAATGGAATATTTTATTATAGCTCCCTAAATATCGGGAGGGTATGTTATAAAGAGAAGTCACCCTTCCCTCGATTTAAATGGATCGAAGATCCATACAATTTATTTAGTTGAGTTTTAAAAAATTAAATGGCATGATGGCATGATGCAATGCAAGAGATGACATGATGAAACGCAAAAACAAAAGAGCAAGCACAAAAGAAACACACGGCGAAACTCGGAATAGCTGGAAGTCTTCTGGAGCGTCGGTCTCGGGGCGTTACAACCAGTCACGAAGTCCATCTCGATATGATCAAACTTCCATTCCAGAATAGCAAGAGGTTGGAGGAGACCAGCTGGTCGTTGGTGTTCTGCTTTCACCCTTCTGCAGACATCACATTCATTCACGAATTGAGCAATCTCTCGCTTCATTCGAGTCCACCAAAACGACTGCTTGAGGTCATGGTACATCTTTGTACTTCCAGGATGAATGGATAGGAGTGAGTTGTGTGCCTCGTTCATGATGACTTTTCTGAAATCACCTTTAGGAACCACAATTCGATCCTCGAAGAAAAGAGTATCTTTGTCATCCAAGCGATAGCACTTGTATTTGGGAATGCCCTTGTCAATACCACGTTTCACCTTCTTCACCATGGTATCCAGAAGTTGTGCCTTACGAATTTGATCTTCCAAAGTAGGAGAGACTATGAGGTTGGCAAGAAAGCCTTGAGGAACAACTTGAAGATTCAGCTTACGGAAAGCTTCACAAAGATCCGGTTGAAATGGCTTGAGAATTAGACTATTGCCATAAGACTTTCTGCTCAGAGCATCTGCAATCACATTCGCCTTGCCAGGAGTATATTCAATACTCGGATTGTACTCTTGAATCATTTCGACCCATCGAGTTTGCCTGAGGTTGAGGTTGGGTTGAGTGAAGATATACTTGAGGCTCTTGTGACCGGTGAAAATGTCCACTTGCCTTCCCAATAAGAGATGTCTCCATGTTATCAATGCATGGACAACTGCCGCCAACTCAAGATCGTGAGTGGGGTAGTTCTTTTCGTTGGGCTTCAACTAACGAGAGGTATAGGCCACAACTTTCTTCTCTTGCATTAACATAGCACCGAGACCTTGAAGAGAAGCATCACAGAACACTTCGAATGGCTTGGATTCATCAGGAGGAGTCAAGACAGGTGCTGTGACTAGCTTCTCTTTGAGGGTGTTGAAAGCAACGTCGCACTCAGGCTTCCAGACATACTTGACATGCTTCTGGAGGAGGTTGGAAAGAGGCTTTGTAATCTTAGAGAAGTTCTCAATGAATCTTCGGCAATAGCTTGCAAGACCAAGAAAACTGCGGAGCTGTTTGACATTCTGAGGAGGTTCCCAATTCGCAACTGCAGACACCTTCATGGGATTAACTGCAATGCCCTTGGCAGAGATGATATGACCAAGGTAAAGAACTTCATCAAGCCAGAACTCACATGTGGAAAACTTCACATAGAATTGATACTCTCTGAGCTTGTCGAGGACCAATCGCAAATGTTTGGCATGATCCTGCTTATTCTTGGGGAAGACCAAGATATCATCGAGATACACCAGAACGAATTCATTGGTGTAGGGGTTGAAGATAAAGTTCATCATTCGAGAGAAAGTTGGAGGAGCATTGACAAGGCCAAAAGACATGACAGTATATTCATAAGAACCAAAGCTTGTTCTGAATGCTGTCTTGGGAATATCTTGTTCACGAATGCAAATCTGATGATAACCCATACGAAATCAAGCTTGGAGAATACTTTAGAACCTTTGAGTTGCTTGAATAGCTCATTGATGTTGGGAAGTGGATACTTGTTCTTTATTGTCTTCTTGTTCAATGGACGGTAATCGACGCAAAGTCGGTCCGTGCCATCCTTCTTCTGGACAAAAAGAACTCCACAACCACATGGAGATGAACTCGGTCTGATCATACCCAGACGCTCTTGTTCATAGAGTTGTTTCTTCAATTCCTTCAGCTCCATAGGTCCAAGCTTGTATGGACGCTTGCAAACAGGTTCAGTTCCAGGCTCAAGATCAATAATGAACTCGACTGGCCGATGAGGAGGCATACCTGGAAGCTCTTCTGGAAAGACATCTTGGTACACACAAACGACTGGAATTTGAGAAATAGCATCCAACTCGCCCTTCTGATTGAGAGAAAACAACCGAATGGTTTCATCACGAGCGGCACAGAAGATAACATCCTCAGAAGGGTGTGTCAATTGAATTTGCCAGGCAGCACAATCAAGCTGAGCCTTGTGCTTAGGAAGCCAGTCCATCCTAAGAATTAGATCAATATCAGAGTCGCCAAGAACAAATGGAGAAGACAAAAATTTATAGTCTCCCATCTTGATGGAAACATCCGGAACCACGTAGCTTGCGTTCGTGCATTTACCCGGAGAGACAACTGCTAACGTCTAGGCAATTCTTGGAAAGACAACTCATGCTTAGATGCAAATGGTCTTGAGATGAAACTAAGCGATGCACCAGTATCAAATAAGACTTTTGCAGGAATATCATTAACAGGAAGATTACCCATGATCATATCTGAAGAATCCTCTACCTGAGCTGCATTCATCATGTTGACCTTTGCAAACTTGGAATTATGCTTGACCACTGCATTGCTTGAAGATCTCACAGGAGGAGGAGGAGAAAGGCGCCTTTGATTGAACCATTTGTTCGCGTAGTGACCTTTCTGCTCGCACTTGTTGCAAGTCACTTGTGAGAGCGGACGATGATAAGGAGCATTTGACCTTGGAGCTTGAGGCTGAGACTTGTTTTGATAGCCTGGGTTGGGTGGGTGGGACGATCCACGACCACCTGAGTTCTTTTGCTGGCAAGGCTGACGAAACGGAGGAGGAGGAAGGAAGAACTTCTGCTGCTTAGCTGCCACTTGTGAGGAAGAAGAAGACTGCACTGCATCCCTGATTCTCTTCTTAGAAGACTCGCACTTGAGCTGAGCACCTTCTTGCTGGAGTGCCATATTGTAGAATTGATAAAACTGAGTAGGCTCAACAAGAATGAGAGCTAACTGCAGATCCTCTCTAAGGCCAACTCTGAATTGATAGATCATACTCTTTTCATTAGGAACGTCTTGTTTAGCGAAGCGAGCAAGTTTCTGAAACTGCTTGTTGTATTCGTACACTGACATGTTGCCTTGCTTGAGATTGTGGAACTCCTCATGCTTGCTCTCAACAACACTGGTAGGAATATGGTGAGCTTTGAAGTCCCGACAGAAATCAGTCCAAGTAATCACTCGACCTCCTCTGGAATCCTTGTATTGCTGGAACCAATCGGCTGCTTGATCCTTGAGCTGAAAAGAAGCGAACTTGACGTAGTCCTCAGGCCTGACATAGCTGCATTCAAAATGCTTGTTGATATCCACGAGCCAATCATCGGCGTTTGTGGCCTCAGCACAGTAGCTGAAAGACTTCGACTGATTTGCAAGGAATTGGTTGAGGGTAGGAAATTGAGGCTGATGGTTGAACTGCCCTTGACCTTGATTCCCTTGGTTACCTTGGCCTTGGTTGCGCTCTTGCATGAGCTGAATCATCATCTTGGCATTGGCGTTTGTGGCTGCCATCAAAGCTTGCCATGCCTCTGGAGGCAGAGGTGGAGGTGGAGGGTTCGCCTGACTCCCATCATTGCGTTCCGGATTCTGACGCGTTGGCGGAGCCATCCTGAAGAAGGTGACATCCGTTAGCATCTTGATAGACAGATAGATAAGTTGAATCAACGGATACAAATTGCAACATATAGTCTTCATAATAAACATTCGAACAAGGATGAATGAAAGAATTCCCAAAGCTAACATCACACATCCATTAAGGTGAGAAGCCACTTGATAAGATATTGATGAATGAAATAACAAGGTACAACTGGAACAAATAAGTGGTAAGGATTACCCAATCACAAACCAAATATCTGCGGGAAGAAATGCTAGAGCTACTTGAATCCCACCTATAAACTCCCGAAACTTTCTGGTTATGCAATCAGGTGTTGGGGTTACAGGGGAAGCAATATATCTCACCCAAACTAACAATTTCTACATCCAGCTGTATCCATCCGTCAACACATAACCAAGAAACCTTCGGAAATCGTGTACCTCAACCTTCGAAAAGCATCCGTTATACGAGTTATGGCAATACTCTAGAACTCCCGCCCTAGTACTGGGTGGCGTCGAGGTTATCTCACCAACAACTGCATAAAAGAGATTTTTCATGTCGACAAAACTCAGGTATTCTAGAACTGCAACGATAAAATTGTGACGACAACACCTCGGATCTCAACTCCCCGGGTCAAAGCCACATAATAGACATGAGGCACCAAGAACAATGTTCTCGTCACAAAACCATCGGAATGACTCCAAGATACCCGCGTGATCCTAATTTTTTTTAGTGAAATTTGAGGAGAGGAAAGTCAAAACATCTACGTCAGGAGACCTCACCCGAACGCCGAAGGGACTGAGGAGTAAAAAGAATCCTACTCTCCGATATATATAATCCTAAGACTTAAGACATTTTTGTTCTAGACTCAACAACGCCAGCAAACAATCAAGCAGGGGGCTCCTAAGTCGGGGATGGCTCTGATTACCAACTTGTAACACCCACGATGCGGCTATATCTCCCACGTGTCGAAGCACGACTGAGAGGCATAACCGCATGGTGGTTTTGTCGCAAGAAGGGTCATCTTCACACAATCCCATGTAATGAACAAGAATGGTATAAGAGAGTTGGCTTACAATCGCCACTTTACACAATACATAATTAAGATCATACATCATTCAAAATACACTCATAGACTGGCTACGGTCAAATCCAAATGAAAAGAAGACAAAACCAAATGCTAGATCCCCTATCATCCCGACTGGGCTCCACTACTGATCATCTGGAAACGATACATAGTAACGGCCAAGGTCCTTGTCGAACTCCCACTTGAGCTCGATTGCGCCATCTGCGATGGTATCCTCAGCACCTGCATCTGTTTTGGTAGAATCTGTGAGTCACGAGGACTCAGCAATCTCACACCCGCGAGATCAAGACTATTTAAGCTCATAGGTAGAAAAAGGGGTAATATGGTGGAGCTGCAGCAAGCACTAAGCATATATGGTGGCTAACATACGCAAGTGAGAGCAAGAAGAGAAGCAACGCATTGTTCGAGAAGCTAGAAGTGATCAATAAGTGATCCTGAAACTACTTACGTCAAGCATAACTCAAACCATGTTCACTTCCCATACTCCGCCGAGAATAGACCATCACGGCTACACACACGGTTGATGCATTTTAATGAAGTCAAGTGTCAAGTTATCTACAACCGGACATTAACAAATTCCCATCTTCCTCATAACCGCGGGCATGGCTTTCGAAAGATAATACACCCTGCAGGGGTGTCCCAACTTAGCCCATCACGAGCTCTCACGGTCAACAAAGGATTTACCTTCTCCCGGGAAGACTCGATCAGCCTCGGAATCCCGGTTCGCAAGACATTTCGACAATGGTAAAACAAGACCAGCAAAGCCACCCGAATGTGTCGACAAATCCCGATAGGAGCTGCGCATATCTCGTTCTCAGGGCACACCGGATTGTCCAAACTTCCGATAGGCCAGCCCAGAGTTGCCCCTGGTGGCCATCGGTGGCTGACAGGTTGGACCAACACTCGAAGGAGCACTGGCCCGGGGGGGTTAAAAATAAAGATGACCATCGGGCTCGCGAAAACCCAAGGGAAAAAGGCTTAGGTGGCAAATGGTAAAACCAAGGTTGGGCCTCTGGAGGAGTTTTATTGAAAGCGAACTATCAAGGGGGTCCCACAAATCACCCAACCGTGTAAGGAATGCAAAATCAAGGAACATAACACCGGTATGACAGAAACTAGGGCGGCAAGAGTGGAACAAGTCACCAGGCATAAGGCCGAGCCTTCCACCCTTTACCAAGTATATAAGGTGCATTTATTAAACAGGAGATAATGTGATATCCCAAAATATCCATGTTCCGACCAGGAACAAACTTCATCTTCACCTGCAACTAGCAACGCTATAAGAGGGGCTGAGCAAAAGCGGTGACATAGCCAAACAACGGCTTGCTAGGATATGATGGTTAGAGGTTTGACATGGCAATAGGGAGGCATGATAAACAGTGGCAGGTAGAGCTAACATAGCGATAGAGCGAGCAACTAGCAAAGCAAAGATAGAAGTGATATCGAAGGTACGGTCATCTTGCCTGCAAGGTTCTCAGAGTTGTCAAAGGCTTGATGCTCATTAGTGTACTCAACAGGTTCCTCGAGCACGTACTCGTCTCCCGGCTCTATTCAAAGCAAGAACACAAGCAAAGGAACCCCAATAAATCAGGGTGCAATGCACAAGCAACATGACGCAATACATGTCATGATATGCGAGATGTGAAATGCAATGCATATGCGGGCTTCGGAAGGAAAAATGATGAACAAGGCATCAACTTGGCAAACCAAGTATGCCTCTGGAAATATGAGATGATTTCGGTTGAAATCGATATAAAGATCACCGGAAACGGATACATGGTTTGCAAATGGCAAGCAAAACAAGAATGACACAAATCGACGATTAACAGCATGATGCTACTTAGCATGCAACAAGAAACTATGCTACAGCACCCCAACATAAGAACAAAGCATATGGCAGTGATCTAAAGGAAATGCTTGACAAAAGAGAAACACTGAGCTATGGCTATATCACAACACAACAGGTTCAAACAAGCATGGAGAAAGTGCAAAAGATATCAGCTAGGACATGGCATAAACAGCATCACGAAGCAATGTTCAGAGCAAGTTATCAACATGCTACAAGAAATTATAATATCAAAACAAGAAATGGCATGATTCTACTCAAAGAATAGAACAAAAGTCCCTTAGTGACCATGAGCCAAAAAGGACCAGAAGATATGATGGCACCCATGTAAACATAGCTAGTTTCGTTAACAGATTCAGTAAGTTTCGCGAGCTCGATTCACTCACCACAAGTCATTGCATGACAAGATAAGCATAGAATCAGCAAGAATACATGTTTATGAAGCTAACCAAGGCAAGAACAACTTCATAGCAGGCAAGGATCAACTACAACAACCTTGGCAAAATTGAATAACATGTAAACAATCTGCTAGGAAACATTTTGTAGCAAAAGTAGAGCACGAAAATGACATGCTAGACTACTCCATAATTGCAAACAGGTGCACGGATGGATAGAGCATAACCATATGTTCAAATAACCCTTACTGAAGTATCTCAAAATTTGCATGGATCTCTCTGTAGCAACATGTTTACATGGCATCAAAATAACAGCAGAACAGGGACTAAAATCAGCAACATCACGAGGCCTAGTTTGCATACTTGTGCTAGTCACCACATTGATCAAAAAAATACATGGTAAGCACCTATATAAAGATGGCATGGCATGGTTCAAAACACATGTAGGGCTCATGTACATAAGATGCACACATCAATCATGGCAAAAATGACAAAAGTGCATCTTCTGATAAGAATCTGAAACTAACATCACATAGCCCTGTTCCAACAGAATTTCGGGCATCAAGATGAGCTCAAATGAAAATGATGCAATGAGATAAAATGATGTACTCGTCGAGGCGAACAATTCGGTATGCTACATGCCCAAAACGGAGCCACGGGTGCAAAGTTATGACACGATGAATTTGGCACGAAAATATGCAGACTTAGAGGGAAAATGAGGTAAACCGTAAGTTTTACTCAGATCCGATCTGGATCCGGGCACGGACATCGAGCCACGCCGGAGTAGCTCAAAGCAGCTCGCCGGAGCAGGGAGTTGGCCGGAGGAGGACGGGGGCGGCCGGATCCGGGCTCCGGTCGGCGGCGGGAGCCGGCGGCGCGGCGGAGCGCGGGGACAGCAGCCGACGCGGTTGCGGGCGCGGGAGGCAACCGGGGCGGCGGCTGGCGTTGACCAGGGCGGCAGCGGGCGGCCGGGGCGGCGGAGGCCGGCGGAGGCTGCGGTACGGCAGCGGCGACGGGCGCCGGAGACGGCGGCGGCGGCGCGGAGGCGCGCGAGCGGGCGCGATTGCGGACGGCTTTGGGGGGCCCGACCCGGGCTCGGGCGGGCCGGCGGCGGTGGGCGGAGGCGGTGCCACGTGGAGGCGTGCGGTTGGCCGGGCGGTGCAGGGCGGATGCATCCGGCTCCGTCCGGACGTGTCCGGCGGCGCGAGGGGAGCGGTAGCTAGGGTTTGATCCGGAATTTTTGGGGGGAGGCTATATTTATAGGTAGAAGGAGCTAGGAAGCTCAAAATGAGGTGCGGTTTTCGCCCACACGATCGTGATCTGACGATGAAGAGCATGGATGTGACTTAGAAGGGTTATTGGGCTGTTTTGGAGGGGTGTTGGGCTGCAACTCAAAAGAGGCCTTTGCGGTTATGTGGTTAACCGTTGGAGTATCAAACAACCTCCAAATGGCACAAAACTTGACAGGCGGTCTATCGGTGTTATACCAAGGCCTCTTGGCAAGCCTCGGTCCATTCCGAGAACGTTTAACACCCGCACACGAAAACAGACAAGAGGGGTGCGCCGGTGCATGTGGGAGTGCCGGATTGCAAAACGGACAACGGGGAAAATGCTCGGATGCATGAGACGAACACATATGCAAATGAGATACACGTGATGACATGATATGAGATGCTTGACATGAATAAAATGGAAAACAAAATACAAAACCCAACCACGGAGGGAATAACATAACACATGGCCAAAAATGGCAAGAGTTGGAGTTACAAAGATGGAAAGTTACATAAGGGGTGTTACATATGGCCCTGTTAACCGCCACGGTTATCCCTGCGAACAAAGATGAGCATGACGCGGAGGTGGCACGGGTACGTGAGGAGATAGGTCAGGCCAAGGAGGCCTTGGCAGCTGAGGATACTAGACTAGCTACGGAGCGGGCGGCTCTCGACGACCGGGCACAGCGGTTGTAGTCAGAGGCTTACTAGCTCACGATGAGCTTAAACGCGTCCAATGAGGTAATGAGGAGGAGACACCAGAAGACCCAATCCCATTTACCTCCGAATTATGACCCTCGGGTTCTTTTCGCTACACCCGGAGCCGGCCCAAGTAACCCGCCAGATGCCAATCAGTTTATGACATCCGGAGCAGGAGGACCGGCTCAGCGTCGAGAGATGCCGCCTCCTCATGTGAGCATGGCACCACCGCATTATGTGCCGATACCGGAGGGTCACTTTTCCAACCCCATGGAGAATTTAATCGCAGCGTCAGCACGTCTGGCGGCTCTTCCAGTTGACGGTGATGATCCAACAACGGCGGAGACCCGGAGGATCAGGGAACTTGTCCAGACAGCCCTGGCTCAGCAAGAGACCTATTCTTACAGCCGGGATAGGATTCATTCAACTCCTCCACCTTGGTTAGCACACCCTCATCGGAACCGGAGCCCAAGTTACAGCAGGCACATGGAGTCTGAAGCTTTGTCAAGCAATGCCTAACGCCGTGACCAACATGGTGGCTATAACCCGGTGCAGGACCGAGTACGTCAGGAGAACGAGCGGGTGGCTCAGCTGGTGGCTCAACAGGCGGCTCATCAGAATATTCTAGAGTATCCCACGACTTCTATTCAGATGGGAGTAGCCACCAGAACCGGTGGTGTTCCTTGTCTGATACCGGCTTTGCGCAACATGCACCTGCCCAAGGACTTCAAGGGACCTCGAAAGGTGCCGAATTACATGGCCGACTTACAGCCTGGAGCATGGATTGAGAGTTATGAGATGGCCATGGAGCTGTTGGAAGTCAGTGACGCGGCAATGGCTAAATATTTCACCATGATGTTAGATGGAACAGCCGGGTCTTGGTTACAAAGTTTACCACCCAATTCCATTGGTTCGTGGGAGGAGTTAAAAGCCCGTTTCATCCAGAACTTCAAGGACACCTGTAAGCAATCTATGTCAGTCGTGGACTTGACTAATTGTAAGCTGGGGGGTGAATCCACCACCCATTGGGTACACCGTGTCAAGGAGATAATTCATTCATCTGATATGATGTATGTCGGCTCTGCAGTCCTCATGTTGGAGAAAAATTGCAGCTTTGAGCCGTTAAGGCAGAAACTGGCGCATTAAGCATGACTGCAAGGATATGGGTACGCTAATGATGGCTTTAGTCAAATATGCCGATTCTGATACTACCAAGGATCCCGCGTCATACGATGAGAATATAGGGAAGGGAAAAAGGAACGGCAATGGAAAGGGTCAATAGCACAACCCGCTGAATCAAAGCGGCAATAAGCATAAGGCGGACGGCAACCCGGAGCTTGTAGCCAACGCTAATACACAGGGTAACAATCAGAGACGTAAGGGTAAGTGGCCTCGATCCGGTGGGTCAGGCTCATCTCTTGGGCAGCTACTCAATGAGCCCTGCCCGAAACACGGCACCCGGGAGCACCCCGCTACACACCTATGGAAGGATTGCGTGATCATGAAGGCTTTTAAAAATTCCAATACCTTTGATGGCAGTCATGGATCTGGCGGCGGTTTAGGGGCTGGCGGCTTTCATGGCCCGGGCGGCGGTTCAAACTCCGGTTTTCAGGGACAGCCGGGTGGAAATAATCAGCAGCAATCTGGTCAGGGAGGACAACAGCAGCAGCAGTCGGGTTATCAAAATCATCCGAAACAGTTGAGCGGTGGGCAGTACCATGTGTTTACCACTAGCTTATGAAAACGTGACCAGAAGGTTCATAAGAGGGCCGTAAATTCGATTGAGCCGGCAACTCCTCGTTATTTGAGATGGTCAGAGCAACCCATTATATGGAGCAGAGAGGATCACCCTCCACGAGTGATAATCCAGGTCAGTTAGCCTTGGTGGTAGCACCTCAGGTTGGTGGATATAAGTTCACTAAGGTACTCATGGAAGGAGGTAGCAGCATCAATATCCTCTACTATGAGACTTTTCAACGCATGGGGTTGACTGAGAAGAATCTGAGAACATCCAACACCGTTTTCCATGGGGTGGTTCCAGGCAAGTCGGCTTACCCAGTTGGCAACATTGAATTGGAGGTGGCCTTTGGAGATGAGTATGACTCCAGGGCTGAGAAGTTGACGTTTGAAGTGGTCAAAATCAGGAGTCCATATCACGCTCTGTTTGGGCGACCGACTTATGCTAAATTCATTGCACGACCGTGTTACGTTTACTTACAGCTCAAGATGCCGAGTTACAAGGGCACCATCACTGTGCATGGGAGTCGAAAGGTGGCCTTGGAATGTCAAGAAGGCGACACGGCTTACGCTGAGCCTGAATGTGCCGCGGAGGAGCTCAAATTCTATCAAGACAATGTTGACCCGGCGGATATGACCTCCCTCAAGAAACCAACTACTGAGCATGACCCGGCATTGAAGTTTAAATCGGCCGCTGAGACAAAGCTTGTTGACTTTACCCCAGGAGACGCCTCTAAGCAATTCAGTATCAGTGCTAATTTGGACCCTAAATAGGAAAGCGCGCTCATCGATTTCATCTGTGAGAACCTGGACATCTTTGCATGGAAACCTTCTGACATGCCTGGTGTACCAAGGGAACTCGCTGAGCACACTCTCAATATTGATACGAAGTATAAGCCGGTTAGGCAGTTTCTCCGACGGTTCAATGAAGAGAGATGGAAAGCTATTGGGGAAGAGGTCGCCCGGCTCTTAGCAGTCGGGTTTATTGTTGAAGTGTTTCACCCAGACTGGTTGGCTAACCCGGTGTTAGTGCTCAAGAAGAACGGCACTTGGCGGATGTGTGTGGATTACACGGACTTAAACAAGGCTTGTCCGGCTGATCCCTTTGCTCTCCCCCGTTTTGCTCAAATCATTGATGCTACGGCGGGTTGTGAACGTTTGAGCTTCTTGGATGCTTACTCTAGTTATCATCAGATCAAGATGGCAGTTAAGGACCAGGAGAAGACAGCTTTCGTCACTCCATTTGGGGCCTTCTGTTACGTATCTATGCCGTTTGGACTCAAGAGTGCCCAGGTGACTTATCAGCGATGTGTATAGAACTGTTTTCATGATCAAATTGGGCGTAATGTTCATGCTTATGTGGATGACATCGTGGTGAAGTCTAGAGAAAAGGAAACCTTAATATCTGACTTGAGAGAGACCTTTGACAATCTCCGGGTTTACAAGATGATGCTTAACCCGGCCAAGTGTGTGTTTGGTGTACCTGCGGGAAAGCTCTTGGGTTTTCTGGTGTCAAACAGAGGCATTGAAGCTAATCCAGAGAAGATCACGAGGATTACCTCTCTGGCTAAGCCGGCGAGTATCAATGATGTTCAGCGCCTAGCGGGATGTGTTGCTGCTTTAAGCCGGTTCATAAGCCGGTTAGGGGAGAAGGCCTTACCGCTATATCAGATGATGAAGAAAACAGACACTTTCTTCTAGAGTGAAGCTGCTAACACTGCCTTTGAAGATTTAAAGAGACAGTTTTCTGAACCACCGGTTCTTGTGGCTCCCATTGATAGAGAGCCGCTATTGTTATATGTGGCTCCTAACTCGCGGGCCGTCAGTGTTGCCATCATGGTGGAGCATAAGGAGGCAGGCAAGGAGCATCCGGTTCAACGACCGGTTTACTACATCAGCGAGGTGCTCATTGAGTCTAAACAAAGGTATCCACATTGGCAGAAGCTTGTTTATGGTGTGTTCATGGCAAACCGGAAGCTGAAGCAGTACTTCCAAAGTCACCCTATAACAGTGGTAAGTTCAGCCCCTTTGGGAGACATCATTCAGAACAGGGAGACCACTGGGCGAATCGCCAAGTGGGCTATTGAGCTTGGGCCCTATGGTTTGAAGTATATGCCCCGTACTGCCATCAAATCTCAGGCCTTGGTGGACTTTATCAATGATTGGACAGAGTTGCAGGCACCTGAGGAGAAGCCGGGTAATACGTATTGGATTCTCACTTTGATGGGTCCAGGCAGTTAGAAGGCTCAGGGGCCGGAGTTGTTTTAACTTCCCCTCGAGGAGACAAATTTCGTTATGTGCTCCGGCTCATGTTTGTCTGTACTAACAATGCAGCTGAATATGAGGCCTTGCTACATGGTCTCCGGATCGCTAAGGATATGAATTTGAGCCGGGTAAGGTGCTTGGGCAACTCAGATCTCGTGGCTCAACAGGTCTCAGGCACATTGGACTCTAAGGATCCCCTTATGGCGGCTTATCGTCGTGAAGTGGATGCTGTAGTTGGGTACTTCAAAGGGTATCAGGTAGAGCACATTGAAAGAAGGAAGAATGAGGCGGCTTATGCGTTAAGCCGGTTGGGTTCTCAGCGTAAGCCGGTGCCGCCTAACACCTTTCTTAACGTTTTGCATAATCCTTCTGTCAAGGTACCTACAAAGGAAGAGCTTGCAGTGCTAGACCCGGAGGCACAGTTGGTGGCTGCACTTCACATCATCCCAGATTGGACATTTTCATACATGGCTTATATGACCCAGGGAGAGCTGCCTAAGGATGAGACCTTGGCGAGACAAATTGTCAGGCGGTCCAAATCCATGACAATTGTTAATGGCGAGTTACATCACCTTAGTGTCATAGGGGCATTCCAGCATTGTGTGTCACCTGCGGAGGGTAAAGAGATACTTCGAGAGATCCATGAAGGAGATTGTGGTCACCATGCCGGCTCAAAATCTCTGGTGGCCAAGGCTTTCCTCCATGGTTTTTATTGGCTGACGGCTCATGCTGATGAAGAGGATCTTGTTAGCAAATGTGACGGATGTAAAAAATTCTCACGACGAGCTCATGTGCCGGCTCAAGAATTGAGGATGATTCCAATTACTTGGCCGTCCGCAGTCTGGGGGCTTGACATGGTGGGACCCTTCAAGAGGTCTAAGGATAAAAAGACACACCTCCTGGTGGAGTGGATAAATTTACAAAGTGGATTGAGGCAGAGCTGGTCAGTCAGTGTGATGCAGCCACAGCAGTTCAGTTCATCAAAAAGGTGATCTTTCGTTTTGGTTTTCCACATAGCATCATAACTAATAATGGCACTAATCTCTCCAAGGGTGCCATGGAAGAGTTCTGTCAACGAGACCATATCCGGCTTGATGTTTCGGCCGTTGCTCATCCTCAATCCAATGGTCAAGCAGAAAGAGCTAATCAGGAGATCTTAAGGGGTATCAAACCACGGCTCTTCGTCCCCTCAAAGCGGACTCCGGTTTGTTGGGTGGAGGAGTTACCCTCTGTGGTGTGGAGCATCAACACTACACCTAACAGATCCACGGGTTATACACCTTTCTTCATGGTTTATGGGGCAGAGGCGGTTCTGCCAAGTGATATCCGACACGATTCGCCCTGTGTGGCGGCTTATGTTGAGGCTGATAATGAAAAAGCTCGACAGCAGGCACTTGACTTGTTGGATGAGGAGCGAGACTTGGCAATAGCCCGTTCAGCGATTTACCATCAAGACCTTCGTCGCTATCACAGCAGCCGGGTCAGAAGCAGAACCTTTGAGGAAGGTGACTTAGTGCTTCGGCTCATCCAGGATCGGTCTGATATGCACAAGCTATCCCCTCCTTGGGAAGGACCCTTTGTGGTCAGCAAGAATCTGAACAACGGGTCATACTACCTCATTGATATTCGAGAGCACAGAGACTCACGTAAGTCAAAGGAAGAAACCCGCCGGCCATGGAACATAGCCCATCTTCGGCCTTACTGTACTTAAGCCACCGGCTTTCAAGATGTATATATTTTGACGATGTATCTATTATAAAGTAATAAAGCAGGACATCTGTCCTTTTTCTTTACCCTAAAAATTCTATATGCCTTTTTTGTCAGATGATGGAAACAACCAACAGGGAGCGGATCATATCTGAATCCAGCTTTTCCTTTGGTCCGGCATATGATCACATCTGAATCTAGCTGTGATCACTTGGGGGCTTCCTGTTCAAACATAGGTCGTATTCGAACCAAAGAGAACATAGATGTTGATACCCACTTGATCGGCTTACTGCCAAACCTACTTGGGGGCTTCTTGATCATATTTGAATCACAGCTTCACCCCTTTGGGTCTGACGTGGATCGTATGCGAATCAGCGTCATTAAACAACTTTTATGGTCACTTGGGGGCTTCCTGTTCAAACATAGGTCGTATTCGAACCAAAGAGAACATAGCTGTCGATACCCACTTGATCGGCATCGCCAAAGCCACCGTGGGCTATATGATCGTATCCGAATCTTAGCTTAACGCCTTTGGACCGGTTTACTAATCGTATCCAAATCAGAAGCCTGTAATGTATTTTGATTATCCTGAAACCTTGTGAAAAGCATTATGAGATGTTTTTTTGTCTTTTGGGCTTAATATTTATCACCCTAGGTTGTTAAATGCAGGGTGAACATCATATGAGCCGGAAAGATTATCAAAGGATCACAAGTATGCTATTATGCTTAAAATATAGTCATAAACCAGCCTGTATATATGTCTTTTGGTTTGCATTCCAGGTTATCAATACTTTCTGTGCAGAATAAGGCAAGCAAAATTTAAAATGCCAAGGAAGTAAAAGCCAGAAATATATAGCAGTGGCGGCTTACGACAGTGTTAAGCGCTAGGAACATGCGTGAAGGCATGACGAGCATTGGGAAGTTTTTTCTACCCTATTACAAGACTCCCCGAGTCTGAATAAATGAAGCATTGTTGTTTGCAAAGCGCCTGGCGATTCATTCCTTCGGCGGTCTTGAATGCTCCGAGTTATCCTTCTCCGCTTCTTCGTCGGCTGTTTTGTCCTGGAAAGTTGACGAGGCCCAGTCAATGCCGCTCAAAGCTTCAAATTCAGCTTCATCATCTATTAAACCGGCTGGGTCCACTACAAGGGCAAAAGTATGCTTACGAATTGGAGGGATCAGGCTGATTTGATCATATGGAGTGTTTGGAATTCTCCGGTTCTCACTGTCATAAGTCGGTGCATACTTGCTAAGGTCAGTGTCGTTTCCAATAAGGGTTGCCACGGGACGTATGGCTTTGACACAGGCGGTGAAATCATGGTCGTCAAATACTGTGCCGTCCTCCTTCAGACTTGGATATCCAAGGGCAAGGTCGGCCGGGTCTAGTTCTGGGAGCCATGCTTTAGCCCGGCTCAATGCGGCTACGGCCCCGGCTCTTGAGGACGCCCGCCTTAAATTTTGGATCCGCTGAGGCAGAAAAGCGAGGCTCTTCAACACGTCTTGCAGAAGGCGGGGAGGAGTGTTTGATAAGGCTACAACGGCCAAGGCACGTTGTGACCCGGAGTATAGCTGTTCCACTATGGTGTAAACTGCTTTAAGCTTGATTAACATGTTTTGTTTCAGGTTGGTACTCCTGGGGCCTGTGTGTGCACAAGCATAACAGTCAGCCGGAAATAATTATTACAATAGTCATTATAAGGTTACAATGTTTGAGATTTTGCACAGTAACTTACCGAAGATGGTTGAGACCATTTGAGATATCTGTCGTTTTAAGTCGGACAGCTCGGTTGTTACCTCTGCAAGAGATGCTTCTGCTATCTCGGCCCGAGTCACCAGTGAAGCCTTCTCATCAGCCCAAGCTTTCTTCTCTGACTGAAAATTCTGCTTCAACTTCTTATTTTCAGAGACGCTGAATTCAAATTTGGAGTTGGCCTTCTAAGTTTCAAGTTCTTGAGTTTCCAGACAACTCTTCAGGACAGCAAGCTCTGATTCAAATTGACTACTGGTGGCCTGCATTGACACCACATTATGGTAAGGATCACGGTAGGGTAACATTCAAGTCCCGAGCACTTTACAAGTAAAGATACTTGGCACTTGGGGGCTAATGTTGGCTGAAGAATTTTAAAACCTATCATACCGGGTCACATATGTTAAGTCTCAAGCACTTTACAAGTAAAGATACTTGACCCTTGGGACTAATGTATATTGCAAGTTTAAAACTATCATGTTATAACCGGGTTAGATATATTCTCTTTGAACCGGATAAACTAACAAGTAAAGCAGATTTCTAAGTCTACATCATATTTATTCATAAGCAATAGACTTGGGGGCTGGTACAGTATGCAAGATTCAGGTAAATAGTATAAGTTGTACCTGAGATTTGTGCTATATTTGTTTTACCATGTCAATTTCCAGGTCATGGCTAGTATGCACTTGATTCAGATAGCCCGAGACTATATCACCAATGCTTAAGTGAGTATAATCAGTAATGTCCTTCTTGGCTTTTCAGCGTTCGGCAAGTTCTTCCTTGGCAGTACATTTGGCAAGGTTGGTAAGCCGCCCTGGTTCAACAAACTGAGACCTCACAATCTCAACTTCCGGGTCATTTGTCTTGACCGGGCTAGGAGTCTCCGGGTTATCAGAACTGTTGAGAGTATCTTCGGCGGGCGGATGAGAGGTTGGCACTAGAATATCAGAAGCCGGTTCAGGCGGCGGCTGATGGGTAGGGCTGTTTGGAGCAGATGTATTAGTCACCGGTTCAGTTACAATTGGTTCTTGGGACGGCTTATTCTTCTTTGCCCTCTTGCTAGGTTTCACTTGCATGCTGTTAACAAAGGCAGAAAGATGAATATGCAAGCAGGGCTAAAGTAAAGCTCAAGGTATATAAGGTTACATTACCCGGGAGCATTTTTGAAAGCCGGCATATTTGATTGCATGGATTCGCCGGAAGGAGGAGAGGTATCCTGATAATTGGAGTCAGACGAATTGAGAGGTTGACGAATTAAACCCGCTAAAGGTAAGACAGAACGTAAATCGGAGATAGCCTTAGTCCGACGCTTCCTGGTTACGTCAGGTAAGCCGGAGGAGAGTTCCGCATCCTTCTTGTTTCGGGTCTGCCTCCGGTTCACAAGCTGTTGTTGCTTTAAAAGAAATTGAGGATCTTGATAAGCAAGAGCATGTGAAAATCTTACTTTCCGGGTCACCCTTTGGATCTTTTGCTTGGGCAAAGGCTCTGAGTCGGAGGAGATTATAGATACCTCTTCATCGGCAGCTTGACTGTTCCCCGTATCCTCCTAAAGGGATAGAATGTCAGACATGTAATGACAAGGGAATTAAGAAAATGTCACGATTACCTCTTCATCATCCGAATAACTATCTTCCAATTTGAGTAAGTCGGAGGCACTGGGTTTCTTCTTTTTTGAGGTTCCCGTCTTGGCGGATTTCCTTTCATTTTTCTTACTCGTCCTGGCTTGTTTGGCAGCCTCATGGTCATATTTGACCTTCCAGAAGTTATCATCGGCCTATGGAAAAGGATAAGGAATTATGAGTACCAAAAAAGGTATAATACAACAAAGAGTATTTATTAAGATTGATAACTTACGGCAGGGGCCGGGTTCTTCTTGCAAAAGGGAAGTAAGCCGAAGGTGTTATTCGTCACAGTGCCCTCCTTCAACAGCGATTGGGTCGTAGCATCCACCACATCATTTGGTAAGTCGTCCGGACTGTGGCGTAACGGGTCATCCTGTTCACCTGTGTAAGTACACATTAAACCGGCATGGCGGCTTAAGGGAAGTATTTGCCAAGTGACCCAGACTCGGACCAGATAGATGTCATTTAAACCGTTTCCCAAGAGAGCTTTGATCTTCTTGATGGTGGGATTGAGAGGCAGACGTTCAATGGCCGTTAGTTTATCTGCTAGCGGATGGTTAGACTCAAGGCGCAGGGCGCGAAAGCTGAGCAGAGGCTTCTCATCAGCCGGAGAAGTGTCCTGACAGTAGAACCACGTTCGGTTCCAAGATTTTGGGTGACTCGGCAGCTCAGCATAAGGAAAAAGGCAGTCTCTCCGTCGCTGGATCGAGATGCCGCCAAGCTCAAGACTGGGCCCGTTGGCACGTTCATTTTTCCGGTTCATGTAGAAAAGTTCCCTGAACAATAGCAGACTTGGCTCCTCTCCCAGGTACACCTCGCAGAAGACTTGGAAATTGCAAATATTTGACACGGAATTGGGTCCGATGTCTTGAGGTCTAAGGTCAAAGAAATTCAAAACCTTCCTAACGAACTTTGACCTGGGAGGAGCAAATCCCCGTCTCAAATGATCCGTAAAAATTATTACCTACCCTTCTTTGGGTTGAGGCCTCTCTTCAGACGGGTCAGGGGCACGATAAGGCATGACCTCCTTTTTTGGCAGGTGGCCAGATTTCACGAACTCAACCAGTTTACTCTTGGTAACTATGGATGGGACCCAATTGCAGGTCACAGGGGCCTTGGCAGTCTTACGAGCCATGAGAACAATTGGCCTATGACAAAATAAGAAGATCTGGTTCAATTTTAACCCGGAAGAAATATCTTAATTATTCAAGGTGGCGGCTTAATAAGGGGCCTAATGATATAAGGATAGTTGTGCAACTGTGTATAAGCCGCCACAGGTATCAAAAGTAGTTCAAACCTCTTAAGGTCATAAGAAGCAAATAAGGTTAATAGATCAGTGTTATCTATTTGAACTGGCTACATAGGTAGTTGAGTTTAATGTGTTCAACAGAAGCAGTTTTCCGGGTGATACAAACAGGTTCCATAATCTGCTACTGTTGTTGGAGATCAAAGATCTGTTCTGATAAGAAAATTTTCTAGACCTAAAACCTGATGCAGACATGTTCATAGGCTCGAATGAGGCTCTTAGGCAGAGAAAGGGCTCTGTTCTATATCAGAAACAAGTGCGAAAAACAACTACGTCGGCCATTTTTATCATTCTCAGATCAGAAGAGGCATCTAAGAAGGGCAGGTTTGGTTCTAATGGTGATGAAGTCCGACGAACTCGAAGGTCCTAATGTGGATCTAAGAGGCAAGAAAGAGGAGACTTACGAATGCAGGGTTGCAGCGGAGGCTCGTCGCATTTCTCTGGTCAAACCAGGTTGATGCAGGGGCCAGAGTTGGTGAAGATGAGATCTGCAATGACGGCGGCAGCGGCAGAGCTCGAGCGATAGAGAAGCAGCGAGAGGAAGAAGACGACTGGAAGGAGGAGACTGGGAAGACCAGGGTCGCGCCTATTTATAAGAGAAGGATAACTGAGGCGGCGCAAGAAACGAGGAGATAAAATTTATTATCCAGCGGCCCTGACGCCTTGATTCTCGGGATGGTCAGTAAAGGCAAAGATCCGTTGGATGATATGACGGAGTAAAAATAAGTTTTATTGAAGATGACATCACGGTTATTTAACCCGGATCGAGATGATGATGTCACGGCGGGTTAAAATTTTTGCGCAAGACAAAAGACTGAAGGACAGTTCCATAAGGTATTTTAAGATTGACATGAACAGGTTCAAATCAATCTGGGGCCTAATGTTGGAGATATAACTATTTGTTTAAGTCGCCCAGGAGGGGCCGGGTTACGCAAGGAAGACTTACGAGAGAGAAGCCCAAGACCAAAGGTGAAGATGGCGGTTCATAGAGGGCTTAAGGCCCGCAGGCGACTTAAGGCCCGTTGTAATAAACCGCCATAGTAATATGACTTGTATCATAAGGTAGACTTAACTAGTCACCGAGCCGGACACTGTTTATAAGCCGGCCGGGACTCTGTAAGCCGCAGGGCGTCAACCTGTGTATATAAGGGGACGACCTGCTGGCGGCTGAGGGCAAGAAACAACTCATCGAGAGCCGGGCATAGCGTATCTCGCTCCCTGGTCATCAAAACAACAATACCAACCCAACTAGACGTAGGCCTTACCTTCACCGTAAGGGGCCGAACTAGTATAAAAACCTGTCGTGTCCTTTGTCCCGATTAACCCCTTCAAGCTTCGTAGTTGCGATGGCTCCACAACTAAGTCCTTTCACAAGGACATCTGACGTGACAATTCCACGACAGTACCCAAGCACCGGTCCACCCACATATCAAATTATCAAAGTACCGAACGTGAATCATATGAGCATGATGAAAACTAGCTTGATGATAATTCACATGTGTCCCCAGGAGCTCCTTTATCATTATTAGAAATTGTCCAGGCTTATCCTTTGCTACATAAAGGATTGGGCCACCTTGCTGCACTTTATTTATTTTGTTTACTTGTTACTTGTTACTATTTATCTTATCACAAAACTATCTATCACCTACAATTTCAGTGCTTGCAGAAAACCTTACTGAAAACCGCTTATCATTTCCTTCTGCTCCTCATTGGGTTCGACACTCTTACTTATCGAAAGGACTACAATAGATCCCCTGCACTTGTGGGTCATCAATACGCTAAGACAACTGTGTATAAAATTGAAAAGAGTAAAAGATATTGGCTACAAACCATGCAGTTCAAGGAACAAGTCAGAGTAAGTAGTAGTTAAAAGGCATGAGGATTAAGGACTTACAACAGCGGATTTGACTGGTGTAGTCATTCCCTTCTTCCTGCTAGTGTGACAGTCCTTGAAGATTTCCACATCATTTGGTTCAGGTACTTTTTGGTCCTTGCGGGCTTTCCTCTGCATTTTGAACAAGTCAATATAGAATTGATAATATGGTACATCGAGAAGAGTGAAACAACACTCGCAATCTGCAAAATAGCTACGAGATCCTGTCGTCTGTTGGAATTTCACTTTCGTACGGTTGGCCTTGTTCTTTGAATAGTTCACCTACAAGAAGATATATTTGTGTGTCACATGCGTAAATATGACTTCAACATGTGATCTGATCACATATATATAATGTACCTGATACTTCCGATCAGACCAGTGTTTAACAACGCCCCTCCAGTCTTCATCCGATATATTTTCGACTGGAGATGTTTGGGAAAGTTCACTGTTAGTCTTGCCTTCAAAGTGAGTTTTCCTCAAGTTATATTGATATTGTCGCAGAGAAGACTTGAGAACATGGGTTCAAGCTTGTTTGGTTGCATCATCTTGGCTATCCAACTTGAAGCTCGTCTGTTGAAAATTGTGGGAGTCTCATTATCAGCAACCTAGAAAGTATGGGATAGAGCAAGACGATATTACTAGTTTCCATACATAACCATATTCACAGATAAATGGTCGAGGAATGTGTTGAACTGGGTTTCGTCTTTTTCATTCCTGTACGGAATCCATGTTGGGAGGACACGTACATGACACCTAACGGCAACCGCTGCCTCTGATACTAACTTGGCTGACTCTGTAGCATCACGTGTCCTTTTTAAACCTGCCTCAAAACGAATCTCCATTCTTCCTCCTCTAGATTTAGTTAACCTATCGAGCATTATACCTGATGTTTGTTTCCTCTTGCGCCTAGGTGCTGGTCCAACAACGAACATTGGAAGTGTTAGTATACATCAATCTGTGAGACTACATATAAGGAAGCATGCAACTGTAACTTGACTCCAGCAACTACCTTCTTGCTGTTGAAGCTCACAAGGTTCATCTGATATTGCCAACTCGTCTTGTGTCAAGAGTGCTTGGGAAGCAGTGTCAGGTGGCAAGGGAGCTTTGGAACGTGCTGCTAGCTCAGTTGACGCACGAGTAAGTTGTGTAGCTGGTAGTACTTTGGAAGGTGTTGCAAGAACTAGGGTTGTCTCTGCTTGTTTGGTGGCAGCTATTTGTTTCTGTTTGGTCTTTTTTGCAGCTCATGTAGCATGGGATGCCCTGTTTGTAGAATTTCCCACTGGACTTTGACCTTCTATTGCACCATCAGTACCAACAGAATCTGCAGGATTCATCCGCTTCTTATTCCCTGCCATTCTGTGTTTCTTCCTCTTTCTTTATGCCATGTTAACTCAAGCCGACAAGAAAAACGAATAGCAATTTAGTTCTTCAGAACAAATTGATGCATGATGCAGACAAACTGAACTTTGATGTTAGACAACCACATGATAGGAGGATGTAATATGTACGAAAATCAGGATGGAAGAGATAACCAAAACTATGATCTGTAAACTAAGAAGAAGACATTTCACCAAATAAGAAGCAATGCAATGGAAGGTAGACACCATATGAAAGATTCTACAAATATCGCTCTACCAAGTTAACAGTGTCTCATCATAAATGGCGTTTAAACAAATGTGCAGCAGTACAAGAAATAAATCATATGCGAGATGCAAACAACATCACACTACCATGTTAGAGGTCTCTCGTCATTAGTGCCATTGCATATTCACATCATTGCATATTCATAGCTTATGATGTGTAAACTAAGGAGAAGGCATTTCAACAAATTAGAAGCAACGAAAGCTAGACACCATATGAAAGATGCAACGAATATCACTCTACCAATTTAAATTGTCTAGTCATAAGTGCCATTTCAACAAATTAGTAGTATATACAAGCTAGAAAAGAATGCGAGATGTAACCTATATCACACTCCAAAGTCAAACGTGTCTTATGATAAGTGCTTTTTGCAGGTTACACAATAGTAGTAATTTGATGTAAGAACATGGTGTGATAGACAGATATTGTATGTTCTAGAAACAGGAACACGTGTCTTATTCAAGTATAATATGTAAACTAAACAGATGGAATTTAACAAAATTAGAATCAATACAAGCTAGACATCACACATAACATGCAACCACATATAACAGTGCCAAGTTAGAGGGAGCACCGGTGATGGTGCACTACGGGAGACGTGCTAAGCATAAACACAACTTTGTTGAGTGTCTAAGCATGTGTTGTCTTGGAAATCATCTTGGGGGTGTGGAGGAGTAGAAACTGTAGAGGCCCTCCGTTCGGTAGGAGCACCTTTATTCGCTGCCTTGCTAACTTCCTTCCTCTTTATTAATTTTGAATTGTTAAGTAAAACTGACAAGAAAAAGCAATAAAATTCTCTCTTCAGAACTCATTCATGCATGATACTGACAATCACTACTTTGATGTAAGGCAAACACATGATACCAGGATGGAATATGTACGAAAAACAGGACGGCATGGCATGTTCACAACTGTTTGTGTAAACTAAGCAGAAACCATTCCAAGAAATAAGAAGCAATGCAAGCTAGACACCACATGAAAGATGCAACCAATATGACTTTGCCAAGTTAAAAGCATCCCATCATAAATGGAATTTGAACAAATTAGAAGCAGCGCATGCTATAAATCATATGAAAGATGCAACTAATATCGCCCTGCATATACTAAAGGTGTCTCGTTATATTGATTGATGTGGGATACAAAAAACAATAGTTTTATGTAAGGACATGCTTAATAGACAGATGTACTATGTACTAAATATAGGAAGGCATGTCACATTAACAGGTATAATGTATAAGCTAAGCAGACTAGCACATGCAGTTTAACTAGATTGGAAGAATTACAATCTAGACACCATATGCAACATGCAACCACATATCACGCCGCCAAGATAGAACAAGCACCTGCAATGCTAGTGTAGGGGAAATCTGGTAGTCAACTACAGAGCTACGTTCACTATCTTCATCTAGCCTTCTTGTTTCTTGAGAATCATGTTGGGAGGCTGACGCTGCATTCTTTAAATGAGGAGTAGTCCACTTTCCTGACTGGCTCATCATAAGTGACTGATGAGGGATACACAAGAACATTAGTTTGATGTAAGAACATGGTTAATAAATAGATGTACTAGTATGTACCAAAAAACAGAAAGGCATGTCATATTCAAAGGTATAATGTGTAAGCTAAGCAGATGCAATTTAACCAAATTGGAAGCAATACAAGCTAGACATCCGGCTAGAGTGGTGAGCATGATTATCTAGGACCTAAGAGCCTGGTGGGAGGCGGGCAGCTTTGCCACCATCACGGCTTTTTAGTTGGCTTCCAGGTGATGCCCGTCTTTGCTGGGCTTGTCACTGGCTCGGCCAGTGCCCTGACTAGCCATTTGTCTTCTGGTGCCCATGGGATGGTGGTTCATGTAAAAAAAATTCCTTATCTTAATAAAGACCGACTTCGGCCTTTCGAATACAAGCTAGACACCATATGGAACATGCAACCACATATGACACCGCGAAGTTAAAGCAAGCACCTGGGATGGTGCTTCATTGCGAGCGAGGTCATAAACTCCAGAGCTACGTTTACCGTCTCCATCTACTGACACTGCACCCTTTATAGCTCTATAACGTGTCGTACCTACCCGCGTAGCAAGCTGGAGCAACTGCTCTCTTTTCTTTTCTGCTTCCCTCGAGGCAGACTCTGAAATACCGTTGCATAAAAATACAATAGTGAGAGTATGGGTGAAGTGTGTGCAGAACTAGTGCACTGTAAAAGTAGCAGATAGCAGGTGGCTGAAATATAAATGACAGGAGACATATGATAGCTCTACAACATTGCGTGGCAAACAAAATTAGATTCTACTCCGTATGATTTTGTAATATATGAGCACATGAAATGCAGGTACTCCTCCAGCACACCACCACATGTGGTCATATCTAAGATAACAGTCGACTGAAAATAAATAGGTCAGTCGATTTTTTAATGAACCGTCTGATCTATAAGGAACGGGCAGATGGCCTTCGTCTACCTCCCGCCAGTCACTGCTGACGATCTTTCTCGAACCACCAGCGACCACCGACCCAGACCCCTGCCTCCGCCGCCCTGCCCTCCCCTCGACCTCACACCACCACCATGCTTGGCAGCGCCACCAGGCCATCCCTTTAATCCCGGCTGACCTCAAGCGTCCAGATCGGGCGCTAGTATATGAGGACACCTAAGATAAACACCAAGGCACTGCTTCCCCGGCGTAATAGGCGTACTAGCGCCTATTACGCTGGGGAATACTTCCGTTAATTGGGAATCAACTGGCCAAAAATTGAAATTCAGGGGGGGACGGACCTCTAGCTAAGGTGAAATAGTATATGAGGAGAAACCTTGTGCATCGCGAGTTACTAGGAACATCTAGTATGAAGAAGAATCGGTCAACTAGTCTCTTCTGTGGGATGAATACCGTGCAAGAAGACACGTAAGATTTGCACGAATAAGGGAAGAGGAGTACCCGTATCGGTTGCCAATGTGGTGTCGATATGTCGCGGCGATCTTCTTGTTTTTTCCGGGGGAACCAATGTTTTGGGGAGCCGTGGTTCCTTGGACAAAGCCCTGGCCAAATTGTTGACTGTGTTGCCATGGTCATATATCGGCGGAGGGGAAGCAGATCCGAGGGGGCGAAGGACAGCATATCAGGAACAGCTCTGGTGCGGTGGACAGTCGCGAAGTTGGAGCGGCAGCGGTGAGGCGCAGGACGGCGTGGTTGAAATGGCTCGGGTATAGACTGCTCGGCGTCGTCTTCAACTACTAGCTGTGGAGGGCGTTGCGGTTGAGGTTGCGGTGGATGCCGACATCGGGGAATCGGCTCCGGCATGATGAAGGAGGGCGGCGGTTGCTGGGTGGGATGGGGTGGCGGACGGAGGACGCCGGGGTTTCACGGCTGGTGGAGACGTAGTTTTAGCGCCCACGGAGTATGAATGGGGAATCGGATGGGTGGCCGCGGGGGGTGGGGGGGATGGGGGACGAACCATGTTTCGGTCTGGGACGCCCTTGTTTTTGGCTTTTTTGAACAGGAGATGGGACACGCTTGTTTGAAATTTGGGGTAAGTACAAACTTTGCCCCCCTCTTAAATTTCGGACCTACTGCGGATCGGGGGTAGGATGGTAATCCCATGTGTCACAAATAGTGGGCGGGAGCGATTTCGGCCGCTTGCATGTGTGCTTAGGAGGCCATTGTGTACGAATGTTTTTCAGAGGCGGTTGCGTGGCGTCTAGATGAAGCTACAAACCTACCCCGGTTTAGACCTTTAGACGACGGGCCGGTAGGTTTCACGGGTCAGAGTTATTAGAAAAGTAATTTCCTTGTACTACCAAACATTGGTCTCACGCGGTTTCGGGCGAGTAGAGACTCTTTGGGCGCTTCGTTCGAAATTTTGAAACACAAGCATTCACGTTTAGAGTACTCTTGAACTATGAGGATTGACCTAAATAGACAACATTATATTTGACCTTGTATGTTTGAAAACCTCACTAAATTATCCGCTTCTTTTTGAAATTTTGAAACTTGAAAATCCTATAACTACGATTATTTTGGAATTGAGGAGCTAAATTTGAATCTATTTTGTACACGACTACATATGCTATTATGTACAAAATCAGAGCAAAGATTGGTGCCCCCATAATTTAGGTATGATTTACAAATGCCATGATATCAAATTCAAATAATTGAATGGACTTCATGTTGAATTCGATTTTTTAGACCACCTTAAGTTGAATTCAAATGTATTCTAGTTCATAGGTAGCTATTTATAATGTTCATTGTGTAACTTTCGTATGTATAATGTGCTTTACATAAAAAACATGAACTATACTCACATTTATATTCGATTGCTAAAGCGATGCATTGTCTGGAGTTCAAAATACTAACTATGTGGATCAATTTTGTCGAATAATAACATAGACATGCTCAAATTCAATAGAATCTAGATGTCTGATGGATCAATGACCGTTCCTTACATGAATTGCAAATATCATGATCCCATCCTAATATCTGGATAAAATTTATATCTTCAATCAATGTGTACAACAGTCTTTTACGTGTAGTTTCACTCGCCATCGGTGGTCTCTCACACAAGCTCACACACACTCTCCCTATGTGTCTTTCTCGCACACATGCTCTAGATATAACCCTCCCTCCCTCTCGTAACCATTTACAACTGTTTTCACTAACCTTTATCACAAGCACTCTTCCTATCGCAAGCATACACACGCACAATCCCCAACGACCCTTTCTATATACATGGACCTGCCTACGTGTCTCATGTATGCACATTATCTTTAGGCCTGTCTCTCACGCATTGTCTCACACCTCTCTTCCTAATCGATGAGTATGATTCGAGCAGAGCATTCTGTAGGATGCCCCTTAAAGTTAGGTTGGATGAATAGTAATATTAGAGATAAAGGCGCTACCTTAGTCCGAGAACCTAGGGTTAGAAATCCTAGCCGGCTATGTCAATGGACACAGAGTCCTTCACAATTCCACTATCTTTGTCTTGTACGACTAGTCATCCATGGGTCTTCCTAAATGCGTCACGGGCCGACCAATGGGGCGCAGGACGAAACTGAACGAAGGGCCTCACCTCGACCCACCGGACCTCACGCGGTGACACACCCTCTGCCCCCACATCTCATTATTTTCTCACACCCACACATACCAACACAAACACTACCACATACACACACACAAAACATTTCTCCTGGTGCCTCTATCCCCTCCCCCCTTGCTTATACACACTCAAGGGAAGGGAATCTCTCGTCGTGACGTGATATTCGTCTCTCTCTCTGTAGACCACTCTCATTTCTCGTGCTATCTCTCCCACACACACCCCCCACCCCCTGCCGGCCCCTCTATCCATGCCTCTCTCGAATACATAATACACACACATACCTCTCTAGGCCCCGCCAAATGCATCAACTACACATTCACACATGTTACATCACGTACCACATTGATCTAAAAAGCCCCTTCTTCACATTTATTTTGCATACAACATTCCTTTTGAATAAAGTGTGGCCAACACACTATTTTAGAGTTTCTACGTATATACAACATTACAAAGTTATATGGAGGAGTACGAACGCTAATTTGCATTGCATGGTGCCCACAATGATATTTATTCCGCACTATGAATTTGTATATTTCTATACTATATACAAAGTTAGTCATAATAAAGAGAAATGAAGAGCATCTCTCTCTCCATCGCATACCCCCCCTGTACGCCCCTTCCACATATGCACACAAACTATTTCCAGGTGCTCTAAAAGTAAGCCCCCAACACATTCACGCATGTTTCATCTTTCTCTCACGATATATACAATGACGATCATTACAGTCACCATTTACGTTTAGTGGTTATTATACAGTCACAGGCTCACCGTACAACTGTGTATTTGCTCAAGACATGACTAGTTGACCAGTTAAACACTCCACGTGGCACCTCTAGTGTTGCATCACATTATCTCACTACCATTGTGCCCACCTGGCATGTTACATCACATTATCTCTACTCTACATCTACACTCTTATAAAATACACTTAAAATACACTCTTATAAAAAAGAGAGTTGGTGATGATGGTGTGCCTGCCATCCTGCAATATAGGCCGCCCGATTTATATCTGACGGATAGGAAAGAAACTATGGCAGTTCTGCAAAAAGGTACCCATACACCTCTCCACATTTGCAAATAAGGCCTTCCCTTGTTCATCCTTTTCTCTCACAAGATAAACTAGTCATACAAATGCATCTTGATGTTACGTGCAACGCACGGGCATCTTGCTAGTAAGAATGAAAACAAACGACAAAAATATATTTGGACGGTGGTTCAAAGTCATGACCGCGGGCATAGTGGACAAGGTGGCCTTGTATTGGTATGATGAGCCATCTGTTTTAAGTTTTAACACACAAGAGCTGGTGTGGTGATTATACACACACGCACGCATGCACACGAACTGCATGCACGCAACACTCACACAAACACATGCACCCACGCACGCACACAACACTCACACATACACATGCAGCCACGCACGTACGCAACACTCACACGCACACACACATGCATGAATGCACACACCAGTACACCACACCACCAACACACACTCTCACACTCAAGTGCTCATCCTACACGTGCATGCGCACGCATCAGGCCCTAACATACACATACACAACCACATGATTCCACCGCACGGGTTGGAGTCTTGTCGCGCCTGCGTAAATTTGTGTTTATATGACCTTTTCCCTATGCAAACTGACAGGTGGGACCCATAAGGAACGTGGTCAATTTAACTAGTCAACATGGCGCCACACAGACTATTTGGCCGGTCAACAGAGTGCAATCCGATGCTGAACGTATATAGTGACCATAATCAGCTTATTCTGAAGTTCGGTGACCGTATTACACTTTTCTCTCTGTAGGCCCTCCAATACTACATCTCTACACGTTCTCGCATGTTACATCTAACTAGCAAGATGCCCATGCATTGCACGAAACATCAAGATGCATTTGTATGAGTAGTTTATCTTGTGGGAGAAAAGGATGAACGAGGGAAGGCCTTATTTGCAAATGTTGAGTGGGTGTGGGTATCTTTTTGCAAAATTTCCATTTTTCCTTCCTATCCGTCAGATATAAATCGGACAGCTTATATTGTAGGATGGCAGGCACACCATCATCACCAACTCTGTTTTTTATAAGAGTAGAGATAAGTAGACACAACTATGCAATACAACACTACTACTACACTCTAACACAATAAATCATATGTGTTTTTAGTTTTGCTAGATATCATATTGTTACTTAATTATTCAGTTGCATACATTAGAATTGCCTTTGAAATGTATGGCCAGTATCATCTACCGCGCGGGAAAAATCCTGCCCTTTCCTGTTTCATCGGGTTTGTATCGATGGATCATGCGAAACAGCAAAACTATAGTACTATACAGTACAAGTGATAGTTCACTGGGCCGTCCTGTCGTGTACTCCTCCGTCGTAAGAGTGGAGCGCTCGCTTTTATAAATCTTCTAGTCCCTTTCGCCGACATGTGGGACATCAAGCTACCGGGTCCACGTGCCATACCGGAATATAGTGCAGAGCAGCCGGGGTGAAGCACCCCAGTCATGGCGCCGGCATAGTAATGAGCAATGAGGCGTCAAATCACAAAGTTGCACCTTTCCTGTAGTTAAGTTGGGGGGACGAAGTAATAATGCTAAAAAAAGAAGTTGGAGGGACAAAGCAACCATCATTTCACTCGTTGCTGAATCCGCTTCTCCCTCACCTTCTTCAACTTAACCACGTGTTGATTCTGCCGTTGTTCTGCCTCATGTGGGACGCGTATCGGCTTGGTAAAGCACTGACACGTGGGACCGCATGTTAGCAAACCGCCTGGACAACCTCCTCTAAAAATAAGAAACCTCCCCCGCCATCCGCGCGGCAAAATCACCTCCTTTTTACTAATCTTGATTCTATAATTTTTTAGATCAATATAATTAAGATTTTTGTAGATAGCACACATGAGAAAAACCAATGGTACGGTTAAGGGCATCCACAATGTGTAGCCAAATGTCAAAAATAGCTTTTGGCATCATGGTAACCATTGTGGATGGTGTTGCCAAATCCAAAAAGATGGAACCGAAGCTCCCTGATTGATTGATTGATTGAAGGAAATAGAAAAATGCAACATCTCTCCTCTTTCTCCCATGCTTGGACGCATGTAGTACAATATAGAGCACAAAGTCTACTCCCTTTTCCCTTCGATCACAAATCACAAAGCAGTGAGGCGTCAAATCACAAAAGCACGGACGAAGCAACCATCATTTCACTATTCACTGACTCCGCTTCTCCATCATTTTCTTCGAGAAACCATCTCACCGCACTAAGGTGGACGGACGACGCTATTGTGTACTAGTAGTACTAGTACATTTACGCATCCTTTGGTTCAACGGACTTCTTGCATGCAAATAAGGCTGTTGTCTCGTCTTGCAGGCGCACTTGCGAACAACTTATCGTGGTCTCCCTCAAGGCCTCAATGGTGTTCTCCGTTGAACGCACTTCGCCAAACCACAACGTTCGAGATATCGTCGACATCACCGCAATGGGGAAGGAAGTCAAATATAGTTAGTACCTCCATTTTTTTTGTACACAAGGCCAGTATATCAAAATTACAATTTGTAAAAGGCCATTAACACTAATCGAGGCAAAATTGATGGGGTTTGCCTCGTACTAGCAACCAGGGACATTAATATCCCCTGCATGCATGCAGAAGTGAGAAGGTTGGTTTTCATGGCGCTGCATTAATCAAGCGATGAGGAGTGAAATGGTTAGCTCTTTGGTCTTTGGAGAAAAAAATACGCATTAATTGACACGTAAAACGAGGATTTGTATCGATTAAATACCGTGAAGGAAAACCCCGCCTTTCCTATTTAACACTTGTACTCCTAGTACGTCCTGTTTGGGTCTAGGCCTGGCATTGCCATACTTCGCCACACATTTTTGCAAGCTTGCCTAAAGTTTTCAAATGAGAAGAAGGTACACTTGCGCACGGCTGTCGCAGTCCCACCGCACCCTCACACGGTCGCTCCTGCACGCCGCGGTCGCGCCGAACCCTCACATAGTCGCTCCTGCACGCCGCAAACCCAACCAAGGAAACGAACCCTCACTGACACGCGCTGTCACATGTGAACAAACCAAACTCAGCCATCCTACCGCTGACACATAATTTTCGTTCATAGAGTATGTTTATCCAACCGCATGTTGGGGAGTATCCGTACGGCCCGTGCGGTGGTCTGTTGGATGTTGGGGAAGAAGAAGATGTGAGGAAGAAGGGTTAGGACACGTAGGATATTCATCCAACCGCCTAAAATGGTAGACTAACCCAAGTCAGGTGACTTGCATAACAAATATATGTTTTTACACAGCAAAAGATCCATAAAAACAACAATGTAAAGACAAACTATCACTGCTCGCGGAACGAGACGGCCTCGTCATCTTTGGGTGCCGACGTGAACCAGCCATAGCAGCCGACGTGTGTCTCCGCACCGGCGTTGTCCTCGGCCTCCAGCTACTCATTCACGCGGAGCGTGCGGGCGCTCTACACGGACGATAGCACAGCACGGTTCAAGTTGAGGACGTCCGGTTCCACCTACAGGAGGGCCTCGATGGCAGCGGCATCCGCGCACTCTGCGTCGAGTTGAGCCTCCGCCGCCCGGTTCAAGTCCAGGACATCCGGTTCCGCCTGCAGGAGGCCGTCGATGAGAGCAGCATCCGCGCGCTCCGCGTCGAGTTGAGTCTCTGCCGCCCGGTTCAAGTCCAGGACGTCCGGTTCCGCCGGCACGAGGTCTTCGACGGCAGCATCATCCGCGCGCTCTGCCTCAAGTTGAGCCTCTGCCGACTAGTTCACATCCACGACATGAGGTTCTCCTGTAGGAGAGCCTCGATGGCAGCGGCATGCGCGCTCCGTGTCGAGTTGAGCCTCTGCCTCCCGGTCCCCCTTTAGTATCGCCATGTTGAACCGCTGGTCCACCTGCACCATGGGGGACTCGGACGCCGACACGAAGTCGACGTCCATCGTCTCATACCCATCGGGGGCCTTCTGCGCCACGACCTCCTCCACGAACATTGGATCGGCTTCCTCCTCCTCGTAGCTAGGCTCCAGAGAACTCGGGGATTGGCCTGCCGCAAAGTGATCTTGGGAACAGAGGTCTGTGGTGCCAACTGCCACCGCAATTTTTGCATGGCGCTCCGTCATCAGCACCTTGTAGTAAGTGATCTTGCGGCGCACCATGGCTTTCCGACGAACTAGGGGACGCTCGATGCGGGCTAGGGGATCGAAAGCTGGGGGAATGGGCTGGAGATTAGGTGTGGTTTTAGGGCAGTGTCTGGCGTAGGCCGAGCAGCGAAGGTTCTGGTGTGAATAGTGGTTCCGCTAACGAGCGGTCAATCGGTTTTGACTGTACATTGCTCTTGTCACGTTCGCATTGCAGCCCGGCACAGTGGACCCTTCACGTTGCTCACTGAATGGAAAGCGCTTCGTCTGGCGTTTTCTGCTTGCTTGTGGGACCACAGTTGTGAGCAAACCGACGTCCCTCCCCCTCCCCCACCCGCGTCATTTATTATACTACCACTCCCTCCATTTTATGCGGAGTAAATAAAAACAGAGGGAGTATACTACGGATGAGGATCCCCTGACGTGGCCGAACCCTTTGAGTAACTGACATGCGGGGCATGGCAAGCATGCGGTCTGCCAGTAAGTGACCGAAAGGGAGGGTAAGGCAGGGATACCTACGTCAAAGGATCCACTTCCACTACTACTCCCTCCTTCCATTTACTATACAGGGCCTAATGCGTTTTTCCAGGCTAACTTTGACCAAATGTTAGAGTAATAATATATGACATGCAGCTTACACAAAGCAAACGGTCAAATTCGTATGTGAAAGGAGTTTCCAATGATATAATTTTAACATTATACATCTCATGTACTATTAATCTTGTCAATAGTCAAATGCGGTTTTAAAAACGCATTAGAGCACGGTTAATAATATAGCCAGTCGATGGCCATGAGGGACTGCCATGTCATCTATAGCCATCATCTATTATATGCACTCATACGGTAGTGTGGTCTATAAGGTTGGCTATTTTCCGCAGAAAAAGGTTGGCTATTGTATTAGTACTTTTTTCCATCTCCACTCTATCTCTTTCTTCACATTTATTGTATTTAACTAGGAATGCGTATATAGCTAGGCTCTTGCATGAGAGCTCACTCCACTTACGTTTTCACATATCTCTCCTCCACATAGGCCCTATACAAATGGAAGGAGGGAGAACTACTATGAGCACTGCATACTCTAGTACAAATGTTGTCAGTACTCCACATGTACTATTGGACAGGGAGCTTAAAAAAGTGACTATTGGACTGGCCATATGTGGCGAAATCCTAGTAGGAAGAGCATGCGCGAGAACAAGCACAGTCACGTGGTTGAAAACAAATTGGAAACCATCTCAAGTACAAATCTAGGAGTACGTACAAATCTAACAATATTGATTGGGCGTTGTTGAATGTTGATACTTTTTTGATCAAAGTAGAGATACTTTGACTACACATAAAACTTATATGTAGACTACAAATGATAGGAGGGAGTATATTGTACGTTCAAAAACAAAACGAACATTGAATACCCTTTATATATGATTTACGGATGCTATGATCACCGGTTCAAAATTTTGAATCCGCCTTAGGTATCACGTGCCCCCACTCGTTCTCTCTCGATTTCATCTCTGGGTCTGGAGATCGATTGAAAGAGGACTAGGGTGGGTACATGTGAATGATACTCGGCGGAATGTTCAAATGAGGCATGCGGGATGATGTACTCGACCGGAGGGCGACACGATCGACAGAGAAGAGGGTTGGAGAGGAATGAGAAATAAGCAAACACCACATGATTATACTTGAACGGCTTGAATAAACAACAAGTGGTCTCGCTTGGACTACATAGTGAAAGGCCTAATGCACAACACGAAGCACTGATGCTCGAATATGGTCGGGAAAACAGGGAAACCGACATGTGGGGCACACCCGTCGGGAGGACATAGCGCAAACTAGTCCAATGGATAAGCTGGCCCATGAACTCCTTGCCAACCGACAACCGTTCATGTGGGTCGTTGGGGCCAACAACGTGGCGCAGCTCCAGCACCGCCTCTGGACACGGTGACTGTGGTCAGCGACTCACTCATATTGTCGCTAGACACGGTCGGTTTCGGTGTGCAGAGGGTGGCGTTAGTGTTGTGGCACGACCAACAATATCTTTTGTTTATGTCCAAGGTTGCCCCATCAAAGCATTGGGTAGCCAAAATTTTGGTTGAGGTATTGGTTGCCCATGATTTGGCCGACATTGGCAAGAAAAATGAACTAGAGTTGGCTAGAGTTCATGGCATGCCAAAAAAATGGCAACCATCCAAACAAAGACCAATCTTTGGGTCATGACCAAAATTTTGGTAAGGTGCACTTTGGCCACAATCCAAACACACCCCAACACCCGGCTCCTCGAGGATGCACGGGGCGCCGCGACACACCCACGGAGTGGTGTAGCGCGACCAACTGCATCCTCAGGACCTGAGACCATGCCGGGTCGTCTTGCTTTTTCAATGACATGCAGGGATCGCATGTGAGCAAAGGGCATCTCCAACGTTGCCACGCCCACAGCTGACTAACCTGGCACCCCAAAACCTCGTCCCTCGCGCCATCGCGCCGTTCATTTCCAGCCGGCGCCACCTGCTCGCATTCATGACATCCATTCGTATGTCGTCGTTAAGAGGCTCAGTGCCCGAGGAACTAACTCCGGTGAGTTAATGACCCACCCGGATGCTTGGCCCCACCGGAATGCGCAACTTAAAGCTGCAATGCCCAGCTAACCTCCACACCATAGCACATCGTCCTCCTACCTGGCACCACATCCTCCATGACCGCAAGTGTGAACGCTCTATGGGAGAGCTTGTCGTCGGGGATGAAGCTCGAGGTCGCCGCCCTCGCTGAAGTCGCCTCTCACGATGCAATAGCAGCGTAGCCGAACGCGGACACGACCGCACAAGCGGTGGCCATGCTGGCGGCTGATTACACGAGCACCGTCAGCCACACGTCCTACTTGCCGCTGTCCAATGTCCGGCACCGCCAAGGTCGGGGACTCCTCCGAGGATGAGTAGGGCATGGGAGGCGGCAGGGCCTGGTGTGCCAACTGGCCGGTCTGTGTCCCGTGTTCTACTCTTCCTTGCCGGCGACCGCACCTTCACTTCATGGGTCATGAACCCCGCCCTCGTAGATAGAGATCGAAGATGGAGGACGTCGGTCACCGCCGTAGATTAGGTTTCTTTTATTTTTCTGTCCAGTAAAGGTTCAAAATAAAATGAAAATCTGCCGTGTTTGCATTAATCTCGGCCGGTGTATATGAACTTTCACAATATAGTATATTGTAGGAGTACTAGCAATATGCCCGTGCGTTGCACGGAAGATCAAGATCTTGTGGGAGAAACAGATGAACAAGGAGTGCGGGTAAATTTTCATAGTTTCCTTCCTATCCGTTAGATATAGATCGGACGACCTATATTGCAGGATGACAGGCACATCATCATCACCAACTCTACTTTTTATGGAACCGAGACAAATCTAACATGCGAAGTAAAATAAACACATAGGGTCTATACATACACAATATATCCTAGGCACTCCAATAGTACGTCCACTACACATTCACGCATTTCACATCTTTCTACATCTATGGGAACCTACGAAAGGATTACCGTAAATTGTCTGTCTCTCCTCCCCTGATTTTCATGGTGGTGGGCCCCTCCCTCCCCCCAATCTACAATCAACAACTCACACGTTTCACATTACTTTAGTTACGTAACTGGGATTACGTAGGTGTAGCATTACTCGTCCTAAAAAACCCAACTAAGCCAACCTCCCAGCATATCGCGCGGGAAAAGACCAGGCCGCGCCGGATTACCGGATTACTAGTACTCTAGTAGTAGTATCAATGGATCGCGCGAAGCAACACGTTTTTTCTTGAGGAGGCGAAGTACCTAGTTTAAAAGGAAAAAAGGCGGTACACTCACAGCACTCTTGTCGCGGTCGCATTGCACCTCACACAGGTTCGGTCCTGCACACGGCTCACGCAAACGGAACGCGCTTCAACTTGCCTCTTCACTGACACGTGGGACTACACTTGGAGAAACCGACAATGCGCCAAACTCCCCCCGCCCACCGCACAAAAATCCTCCCCCCCACCCCACCCAAAAATTCCCCCCAAATCCGATTCAAC